>NW_012267225.1:28025008-28064043 GCF_000151885.1 Dipodomys ordii
GACTCCACATAGAGCTCCCCTATGACCCAGCAGTCCCACTTTTGGGCATTTACCCAAATGTTTACAAACAAGACCACACTAAAGCTACCAGTACAACTATGTTTATTGCAGCATTATTTACCATAGCTAAGATCTGGAACCAACCCAGATGCCCCTCAGTAGATGAATGGATCAAGAAAATGTGGTATATATACACAATGGAAAGAATGACATTGCTCCATTTGCTAGGAAATGGAAAGAAAAGTGATTTGTTTTTAATTAGACAATTCTGCTAAATGGATTCCATGTAATTTTTCTTTTCTTTACACTAGGTACTGGTGTTTGAACTCAAGGCTTGATGGGCACGTATTCTACCACTTCAGTTATGTTCCAGACCTATATACCTTAGTTTATTTTTCAGGTAAGCCTCAAACCATGACCCTTTTACTTCTGCTTTCTGCATGCTGGTATTACAGAAATATGGCAACACACTCAATCCTCCATGTAGATTCATGTGGTTTTTTTAACTACTCTTGAGTATTTTATGTCAACAAAGTGCTACAAACTAGTTGTTCTATTTTCTTATTATGGTTGCTGTCATTACCTTGCTTTGTTGGATTTCTTGGTGACAAGAATAGTTAAATTTTGTTTCCCAAGTAATTAACAACTTTTCTAGTAGCTATATAAAGAAGTTAGGAGGCCATGAGTGAAACAGTAGTCACACCTCAGGGCAGGGGTAAACAGCTCGGATTTGCTGGTAAGTAAGAAGACAGTTTTGATTCACCAGGAACCAAAACATGGCAAAAATGGCCAATCTATGATTTTTATGAAGTAAGTAAGAAGACAGTTTTGATTCACCACGAACCAAAACATGGCAAAAATGACCAATCTATGATTTTTATGAAGTAAGTAAGAAGACAGTTTTGATTTACCAGGAACCAAAACATGGCAAAAATGGCCAATCTATGATTTTTATGACTATTTCGAGAGGCTAGTGAGTTATTTTACCTTAATAAGTAGGTTTTTGTAAACTTATGATTATGGAAAAATGAGTTTATATGAATAACATATTTGCCTGAGTTTTTGGTTTTATTGTAAAAATACTGTACAGAGGGGTTACAGTTACATGAGTAAGGCAATGAGTACATTTTCTATCAAGCATTGTTACCTCCTCTTTTGTTTTTCCCCTATCGTCACTTCCCTTCCCACCTCCCCAACTCCTCCCACCAAACACCCCTCCCAAGTTGTAAAGTTCATTTTCAACATAGTGTCTTGTAAATCTCATTGTTACAATGGATCAATCCTTATTTTGGCATTTTGTTATTTCCCTTTCCATCCCCAAATTTGAAAAATATATATTCAAGATGCAGGGCATCAACATTAAATACAGTGAAAACAGGGGTTATACCATTAGGGAAGAACATACAAAAGAAACAAAAAAAATCACATAGTACATTTTCTTAAATTTTAAGATTTTTTTATTGTGAAAATACCATACAGAGGGGTTACAATTACATGAGCAAGGTAATGAGTACATTTCTTATCAAACATTGTTGTCTCCTCCTTTGTTTCCCCTTCCAATACCTGCTCTCTCATTCCCTCCATCCCCACCCCCCAACCCCACCCTCCACCCCCTGCCAAAGTTGTAACATTCGTTTCTAGACATAATGTCTTCTACATCTCATTGTTGCCGTGGATCCATCTGTATCCCTATTTAAACAATTGGCTTTTTCCCTTTCTTTCCACAAATTACACCAACATCAAATACAGTGAAAACAGCAGTTATACCAATGGAGGAGTGACATACAAAGCAAAAAAATAATCATCTTATAAATATGTTAGAAACAATATCAAGAAAGAAAAACCATTTGAGTCCTTATCTTGGGGTTCATTTTGCCTAACATCCTCTTATCTGATCGTTTCTGCTTGTCTCAGACATATACTAGTTATTGCAAATAAGGGAAACCATGGGACCTATGTTTCTTTGGGCCTGGCTTACTTCACTTAATATAATATTTTCCAAGTCTTTCCATTTCCTAACAAATGGGGCAATGTCATTCATTTTAACTACATAAAAAACAATAACAAGAAGGTAAAAACTACTTGTATCCCTATCCTGGGGCTCATTTTACTTAACATCATCTTATATGGTCATATGTAGATAGCTTTTGACTTTTTCTGTTTACCTCTTGCACTAATAAATATTTTGAAGTATATAAATAAATACTTTTGTTAATGTATGTTTTTATTATCAAAATGCTATTAAATGTA
Source organism: Dipodomys ordii (assembly GCF_000151885.1). Lineage (NCBI taxonomy): Eukaryota > Metazoa > Chordata > Mammalia > Rodentia > Heteromyidae > Dipodomys > Dipodomys ordii. The sequence goes on from NW_012267225.1 coordinate 28,027,259, forward strand.
TATAAGCCAATGATGACCCCTCTACTTTTTAGAAAAAAACCTTATTTCTTATAATAAGCAATAGTTAAATATTTAGAAGGAGAAATAGAAAGCATGTGGGGTAAATTTTGACTCAAGCTCACTGTATGGTTGCTGTATGTATGTGGGAAAGTCTTTGGAATGCATTTTGCCCTGTGTTCATGTTGAAAAATAGTAATAATCATGTTCTTTCTATATTGAAGGAAAACCAAGATGGCCACAAGAAGCAGTATAACAGAATGTTTGAGATGGAAGAATCTCAGTAACCATTAAGAGCCAATTTGCTTTGTTGGTCAGAGAGCTCAAGAATAGAAGTCTCTAAATGAGGTAGGGAGTAACAATATTGACAAGGAATGTACTCACTACACTGTACTGTAACCCCTCTGTATATTACCTTGGCAATAAAATTTAAAACAAAAGAATAGAAGCATCAGTACCTGTTTCCTTTACACTCTACTGCTTCTTATTTTTCTCCTGGAATTCTTGGGTCATATGCATGGATTTTCAGCTGCACACTTCCTTGACTTAGTCAAGTGGCTTCTGAACACAACGACAATATCATATTTTTCATTTTGCATCTATTTTTTCACTCACTCCTTGGAGAACTTTTTTTCTTAATCCCTGGATTTCTGCTATAGCTTTTCTCCAGTTTTCATGCTTTCCTTATAATTGAAAATATTATACATAAACACACTAACATGTACATGTGTAAATATGACTTTTGTCTACATAGTTTCTTCATATGTATGTACATATACTTGTAGGATGATCTATTTAATGTCTTTCTCAACTTATATAACAATAGTATCCAATTTACAGTTATTGTGCAGACATAAGATTGACAGTATATGAAGTATATAAGAAGATTTTAGTACATTTTCATATTGGTATTATAATTAAATTCCCAGGCAATGTGCCACTGATGATCATAAGAGGTCTTAAAACATTTCTGTACATCAGCCTGGATAAAAGTAATTTTAGACTCACTAGGTTTTAAATCAACACTGTGCTACATCATAGGTGGATTATCTGTAGAATATATCTTCATGTTAAGGACAAATATAATATTCAAGTTTTAAGAAACTCTGAAAGTGTACTAAAGAAAAAATAAAAAAAGAAACCAGAGCTATTCAGTGAGAAGTTATGTGCTTCTCTGAAAGCTTTTTAAAAATATCACGGCAGTTTGGGGCCATCCTGTTGAACACATGCTTTCTACAAACTATTCCATCATTCCTCTCCCAGATATGTTTGAGCTGCTGCCAGGCTCAGGAAACACACAGAGAATCAGACAAATGAAGAGGCTTCTCTTTGAAGGGAACGTAGGAAGACTTTTGTGCAGCATTGATTTAAGTTCAACCAAGAGGTAGAACAGGACGCAGGCCTCTGCTGGCTGGACATCTATAGCTGAAAAGTTGACCTGCTATTAAAAGAAACATAGTAAAGCATTTCAAAGCTTTGATCATGTTATTAAAAAGAGAAAACATTCTATTTCAGCTTAATATGCAAGAAACAAGCATTTTAGAATAAAAAGTTTTGTTTTATTTTATTTCTATTATAGACACTTCTAAAAGTGGATACTTTGATTCAAAATGAGCACTTTAAAGGATTGGTAAAAATTATCAGAACTGATAGACAAGAGCATGTAGATTGACTTGCAGATTATAAATATAATTAAAATTATTTTTAGCATATTTTAAAAATATTCCTAATTTGAATACTGAAACACCCATTCTATGTGATATTTTTGGTGAAAATATAAAAGTATTTCTCTTTCAGTGTTTCTTCAAAAGCTAAGCCTGCACCCCAGTTAGAATGGCTATAATCAAGAATTCTAATAACAACAGATGCTGGAGGAGATGCAGACAGAAGGGAACCTTACTGCATTGTTGGTCGGAATGTAAACTTGTTCAACCACTTTGGAAAGCAGTATGGAGGTTCCTCAAAAGACTCCACATAGAGCTCCCCTTATGACCCGGCAATCCCTCTTTTGGGCATTTACCCAAATGATCACAAACAAGACCATACTAAAGCTACCAGCACAACTATGTTTTTTGCAGCATTATTTACCATAGCTAAGATATGGAACCAACCCAGATGCCCCTCAGTACATGAATGGATCAAGAAAATGTGGTATATATACACCATGGAATTCTATGCTTCCATCAGAAAGAATGACATTGCCCCATTTGTTAGGAAATGGAAAGACTTGGAAAAAATTATATTAAGTGAAGTAAGCCAGGCCCAAAGAAACATAGGTCCCATGGTTTCCCTTATTTACAATAACTAGTATATGTCTGAGTCAAGCAGAAAAGGTCAGATAAATTGATGTTAGTGGAATGAACCCCGAGATAAGTATTCAATTTTTTTGTTTTTTTCCTTTCATGCAATTGTTTCTATCATATTTATAAGATGATTTCTATGTTGCTTTGTATGTCCCTTCCCCATATTATAACCCATACTTTCACTGTGTTTGATGTTAGTATAATTTGTGGAGGGGAAGGGAATAAAACAAATCGTTTAATTAGAGATACAGGTGGACCCATTGCAACAATGAGATGTACAAGTAGTTATGTCGAAAAACGAACTTAACAACTTTGGTGGGGGGTGGGGAGAAGATTTGCTGGGGGCAGGGGGAGCAGTATGGGAAGGGATGGGAAGGGGAAACAAGGAGGAGGCAACAATGCTTGTTAAGAAATGTACTCATTATCTTGCCCATGTAATTGTAACTCCTCTGTACAGTATTCTCACAATGGAAAATAAAAATAAAAAATAAAATAGCTTAAAAAATAAAATAATTCAAAAAAAAACCATGGACAGATAGTGTGAATGGATGGGAAGTAGCTTTGAACTATCAGGGGATATCTAATATGGTAAGACTGATATAAGAAGAGAAAATTTGGTATCATAGTCCAGAATTTTATGATATTTTTCTGTAAAATGATTCCTTATTACAATATACTATTTGAATTAATTCACAGTGTCTTTAATTCTGTGTAGAAGCGATGCACAACATGATATCAATTAGTACTTAAATATTTCCAGCTCCAAGAAATGGCATTTGCCAAAGCTAAAGCTTTTCATTTGACATTTGATTTTCTTAAAATGTTCAAAATACCATATATTTACTTAGAGAGTAGCAGAAATTTGTTCCAGGATAATTGTTTTATCCTGACATTTTGTCCCTTCATTTATACTTATATATATTCATAGATGTATATAATAAATTACACAGTGCATGTACTTTCATATAATATACAATAGATATTCATTCTGTATATATTATACTTAATGATTATATTAGGGCACAAATAAAAACTAAAAGCAGAATGCGTATAATCACTTTTAATAGGTATCTAGGCAGAGATCTAAGCACAGATTGAATGTTTTTTAGGGAATATTCAGATGTGAAAAACAAAAATTTCCAGACTCAGCCATTTTATTACATTTACAAATAAAATAAATTTATGAATAAAAAGTAAGTAAAATTTATCGAAGAAATCTAAATATAATGAACTATAATTCGAATTAAGATTTGCTGTAAAAAAAAAAAAAAAAAAAAAAGATTTGCTGTAATTATCTTTCATGTGGAACATTGTATTAAATATGAGGAAATAAATCTGAATGAAATATTATTTTGCTCTCAAATCTAATCATAGAGACTTATGTATGCAAATGTATATGTTTTAATGGAAGATTGATGAAGAAGATGTATATTTGGATAAAGTTTAGTCTACAAAGGGACAGAGATGAACTAAAACTTCATGAAAATATTGATATTTGAAGTTTACCTTGGAACCTAGGTAGACTTGTGATGTAAAACTAGATGGAGAGTATTCTGGAAGAAGGAGCCAGGGAATATTCAAGGCATATTCAAGAACTTTGGCAATTGAAGTCAAAGACATGTTAATTTCCCAAAAGCCAGAATATTAGTCAGATTTGTCACTTTGACAAAATGTAAGAGGTCAATTAATTTACATGAGTAAAATTTGTTTTGGGGTCACAATTTTAATGGCTTCAGCCCATGTTCATTAGGTCCCTAGCCTGGTTGCTTTGTGTGTTAGCAGGACTTAGTACAGCTCAGGGTGTGTGTGTGTGTGTGTGTGTGTGTGTGTGTGTGCGCGCGCGCGTGCGCGCGCATAGGAAAGGATTGGGAGGGAGAGTTTTCAGTATCCTCTTCATGGTCACACTCCCAATTACTAATCATCTTTTCACTAGGCCCTGCCTTCTAGACATTGTACCCTCTCTTAATGGTGTCTCAGTCTAGTGACTAAGCCTAAAACTCATGGGATTTGAGGGAAAAGTCAAGCTCCAAATATACCAGCCTAATACAGTGGTGTCCATTATCTACTGGAGTTAAGTCAAGAGATGTTTTGCAGATTTCTGAATCCATGGATAGTATTTTGTCTCATGTAAACTGTGATTTTTCTACACAAGCATGCCAATGATGTTTATAAATTAGAGTAAGCCATTAAAAATAAATTATAATAACATAGGTTAACTATGGAAGCAAAGTGCACTACACATCTAAACCTCATAGTTTGACTATTCTTAGACCTTCACAGCTCAAGGGTGACCAAGAAGAGCAAACACTGTGGAAAGTGAAACTGCAACTGAAAGTGAAAGTGCTGCTCTGTGTGAAAAACTAGAAGCTTCTTTGAAAGGAACTAAAATTCATCATCCCTCACCCAAGAAACATTCACCAACACAAGCATTATATTGTGACTAGCAAGTCTCTTTAATTACAAGGTGTTTAGGACTTCCAGAAACCAACCATTCCTACCTCTTACTTTTATGCAGGAAATTCCTACCTTTATTCTGTAGGACTTATGTGCAGCATTGATTTAAGTTCAACCAAGTGGTAGAAGAGAAGTCAGGAGGTATAAGAGGTTCTATCTGAAATCATATAAGAAGGAAGAACTTAATGACATAATCTATAAACAATTATTGTCATCATTTTAAACACTTAACTAGCGATAATACATTGAAAAAAAATCAGTGTAGTTTTTAGACACATAAATGTCAATAATAAATACTCTGATAAGGATGCATGAAAACAAAGTTGCACACTTGGAGAGTCTTCTTGTGTTTCATGTTACCTTTGTATCACAGAAACAAGGATAGTAACTTCCGTTTATCATCATTGGAAGAGCAATGATAAACCCATGGATTTATGGAGCTGAGTTCTAGGGCTAGGTTTTGCTAGCATCAATCTGGCCATATACTTGGAAAAGGGCCCTCACATCCTGAACCTCAGTACTTATGAAATGGTAGCTACTCAGTTCCTTTCCAATTCTTCTGAAATTATGTATGTATATGTATGTGCATATATATTATATAATTTGTTTATTTATTTATTGGTGCCAGTGCTAGGGCTTGAACTCAGGGTCTGGGTGTTGTCCCTGAGCTTTTTTGCTCAAAGCTAACACTCTACCACTTAGGCACATAGCTCAACTTTTGCCTTTTTGGTAGTTAATTTTAGATAATAATCACCTAGACTTCATTGTCCAGGTTGATTTTGAATTGCTGTCCTCAGACCTCAGCCTCCTGAGTAGCTAGGATTATAGGTGTGAACAGGGTGCTTGAAATTATATGTTCTTAAAACAAAAATGATTATTATGCCTTTTTAACAATGAAGCAGAACAGTAGAAGTGAAACGAATATGCCAATATTGTTTTCCTGAATCCTTTTCTAGAGTTGTAAATTGCAATCTGACACCATTGCCATCCTGTGTTGCCACACTAATGGCTTTATGTAACAATTAAAATTTGTTTAATTAGACAAATTTTTCTTGAAGAGAAAGGGGAAAACTAATGGGCCACCAAGTTTTAAATGTGACAGCCTGGTAAAACAATCTGTTAGGTTTAACTGAGATAAATATGACCCAATAGTACCAAATACAAAGAGGAGGAATGTTTAGGAAATGCTTATTGATACAGTGTCATGAAGCTTTACCATGAATTGAAGTAGATGAGGTTCTTGTGGAGCAAGTGGCTAAACAATTCTACTCTTTCAAGTTCAGTATTTGGGGGCTGTGAATTAAAGTGATGAAAAATATACTAGAGAATGACAGCTTTCTGTTCACATATGATTACACAAGGGATCCCTAAAAATGTGGCTCAAAGAGGAAATCTGAACTTGGGGCTTATATACCATATTAATATGTGAAAGGACTAAAAAAGAAGGTTATTTATGTTTGAATGACTTTTAGGAGATGTAAATGGGACTCTAAAAAACAGATGACTTCCTACAATGATTGTTTGGTATTGTATGCAATGGTACACCAATTTCCCTGACTTACTTGCAGTGGAGTATTTAGGAGAATTCAGTCATTTTAAGTTCCTTTGAGAAAAAAATCCAACTATTTATTGGAACATAGTAGCATACACCTGTAAGTAAGGGGCTGATGCAGAAAGATGTATTCTAGATTGCTCTGGGGTATATAATGACACCATATCTCCTTAAAATAATACTATTTCGACATCATAGGTAATTGGTGGGTATAATCTGTTCCAATTATAATATGCACTTGCTGAAGTTCATATGAATTTCTAAAACTATCTTTCAATATCCATGAATGTGTGGTGATAATGACTCAGCTATCTGTCCCCGCTGTTCAATTTCTGAGTTCCAGTTGTTATGGTTCAGCAGTTTGTCTCTGATTGTGTGAAGGAAATAGTATAGCAGATAAAATATTTGTTCATTCCTAGGGTTGATTTCTTTAAAAATGTGTGGTTTAAGTTTAAACTTAGAGCTGTGGTGCTCATTTCATACTTATATGCCATGCCTAACATGAATATTTTATGGCATCTCCATCTTAACATGTGGATGTTAATTCAAACCATAGAAACAGATATTTGTTGAGTAGAAAGCAGAGAAATATTGCTGATTACATATGTGAATTTTGTAATCAGAAAACACATGTGCATAAACTACTACTAGTGCCTTCAACAGAAGCTTGACTTGTATTTTACTTTTATTTTAGATCTATTTATTGTCCTCACAGGCTAGCCTAGCCTACTCTTATTGACAATTTTATTGTGCTGTCAGCTTGATTAAGTAGGCTGTAGGCCTCATTTATGTGCGTGCACACACGTGCACGTGTGTGTGTGTGTGTGTGTGTGCAGAAGAGAGATAATTGTGATTTTGAGCTGTATAAAATCTAGAGAGCCAAGTACAAATTTCTTACCCAGAGACACCTGAAAAATACATGGTACAATCTTTAGGATGTCTTTTAGATGATTGTTGGTCTCGTTTACATCTCTAGTTCTTTCTGAGCTGCAAAGTCTAATTAAAAAATACCTACACACTGAGTGGGACTGGTACTGATTTGCCTGTGCTTTGTGGTGATGGGGCTCTACACCCAGTATTGTCATCATGTCTAAACCCTCAGAGAGGGCTTGTGTGCTAGATGAAATCCCCAAATGGAAAACATGGGTAAATTAATATGCACACATGTTTCTGAGTTCAGATGAAGATGTTAATTTCAGGTGGGAAGAAAGAAGTTGCAGCATGCACTTCTGTTAAATCAGAGAATAGCAAACAGACTTTTCAATCAGGACATTTCTTTAGGTTTATTTTTTTCCCCAAGTAGTACTATTACTCCAGGTCTAATACAAAGTTAAGCCTTTTCAAGTGAACGAAGCGTGGACCAAGAGGCTGTTTCAGACTCTTGCATCTTGGATAGGGAAGATAGATTTTGTGATAGCCTAAGGAAAAATAATATCCCTCTCCTCCTCTGGCTCATTTCAAGAGCTAAATTTAATATTTTGTTTTCTTTTATTTTTAAGGGAACAACTTGCTCCATCCTTGGTCAGTACTTTTCATTTTTCCTTGCTAACCACTGATCCTTCAAACACTAAGGGAAATGGTAAGAGTCATGTCAGTGGGATCTAGTGCTTCTACCTACTAGAACAAGTAGAAGCCGAGACTGAATTTATCACACAAGCAGAGGCAGTAGAGTCAGGTAGACCTGGTTGGCAACTTGACTTTTGTATATTTTAACTGTACAATTCTGAGCAAATAACTTAACTTTTCAGAGGCTGTGAAATAGGAGTAATAATTCCTACTTGTCATGATGGTCCAATCAGTTAACATAGGTAAATTGCTTAATACAAAGAATATACTAAGTGCTCAGTAAGGTGTGTGCAAGGCAGCCTTCCATTACTGTGGCAAACTGCTGAGATGACCATTTGAGGTCAAATTTAGCTTAGTTATGGAAGTGCTAGTTTGTTATCAGTGGGCTCCATTGCTTAGGGGTCTATGGTAAAGCAACCTATCTGGTGGAAAAGGGTGGGAGAGGAAGTGGCTTGCCTCACACAGATAAAAATAGAGAGAAAACGATTAGCATCCCATGGTCCTCTTCAAGGGCATTCTCTGTGAACCTGGCACCAAATATAAGGCCTAACTCTTGCAGAGTTTGCAGTGCCTCCCTTTCAACCAAACCAAGGGTGAAGCATTTAGCTCATGGGATTTGGGATACATGTTAAATTCAGCCTTGATAATAATCCATATCACAGGAAGGTGATACGGATTTTTTACAGTAATTTATTAGGTATCTCATAACAACTAAGAGAGAAGAGTTTGTACGAGTTTACTTCACATATACAAATGTTAAGTAATCTCAGTTAATTAATTCACTTAATATACATATATGGAAATGTCACAATGAACTACTTTATGCAATTAATACATGCTAATGAAAATGTAAAAATAAATCTTTCAGGCAGTGGCTTTTTTCCTGAAATCTTCATGAAAATCAACAGCCCACAAAGACCAGAGGACTGTGGTTGATACATTCAATGCAAAGATAGCATCATTAAGTGAAAAGAATATACTTGGGTGAAAGCTAAGCCCCACAGTCTCTGTCTCTGTCTCTGTCTGTCTGTCTGTCTGTCTGTCTGTCTGTCTGTCTGTCTTTCTCTCTCTCTCTCTCAGTGGTTTGAACTCAAAGCCTGGACACTGTCCCTAAGTTAGTGCTGTACCATTTGAGACTACTGCTCCTTTGCTGTTTATTTTTCCCCTCTTTTTCTTGTTTTTTTTTTCCTTGTTGTTGGTGGTAGTGCTTACTTGGAGATGAAAGTCTCATGGACTTTCCTACCTGGACTGGCTTCAAACTACAATCCCCAGATCTCAGCCTCCTAAATAACTAGGATTACAGGTGTGAGCCGCCAGTGTCTGGCTGTGTCTTCTCTTTTCAACTCAGCCTTTCCCTGAATTTACTTCTTGGAAGGTTATGGTGTTACTCTGGTCACCAGACTGTACTGTCCTCCGAATAGAAGTATGTGTATCACATTTACAATTTGGGAACATGACTCATGTTTACCAAAATTTATGATCTTTCCACTTTTCAATACTTTTTCAGTACTCATTGGAGTGATTAAATATAACTCTATATTTGTGAATCCTGAGTAATTATTGCCATGATCAGTATCCAATCAGCTAAAGTTTCCTTGCATTTATTATTTGAAGGAAAGGGAGAAAACAGTTTTCTCTGTTTAAAAATTAGAAAATAATGTGGCTTTTCTTCTAACTTTATGCTAAACTATTCAATTAGGCCCATCAATATACTCATTCACCTATATTTATTTACAGTATACAATATATAAATATATATAATACCTATCTATGTTTATTCATTTACTACACTTAAATTTAAATATCTATATTCACTTAATGTATGTTTAAATATCACTAACTCCATGTCCAACATGGTCTTATTTCTGAAACTCAAGTCAAGGATCAGATTGGCATTCATACGTGTTACAAGATTGACAGTAGAACCTGATTCTATTAAAAATATCAACACATATTTTTGTCCCTGCATCTACATTTAGTTTCATTTTTTCCCTTATAATAAAAAAGTACTGAATATGTTTTGTAGTTTATGAACATTAGGCTTTGATTTCTATACCCTCCTTCTTACTCATATAGTGAAATCCTAATCCTGAATGTGGTCTTTGGGGATGTTCACCAAACTATGATATGATATCATAAAAGTATGTCACAATCCTCATGAATGGGTTAGGATTTTTATTAAAAGAAACAAAAGATGCTCAGTTTCTCTGTTTCTGTATCTGTCTCTGTTTTCCTGTGTATCTGTGTTTCCCTGTCTCTGTCTCTCTCTGTCTTTTCCTCTATCCCAAATGAAAACATGCTGAGAATATCACCATCCTCACATGAGGAAACAGGCCTTTAACAGATATGAGAATTCTAAATTTTTGATTTTCTAGTCTCCAGAGGCATGGGAAATAAATAAATGCTTGTTGTTGTAGTCATTCGCTGTATGGTAAATTGTTATAACCACTTGAATTAATTAAGATGACATAAAAATCATTTTTAGGAAAATACCTATTTTGGTGAACAGTTAGAGGCATGATTTTGTAATGAAATTCCTTATATAAACTGGCTCTTCAGCCCTTTTTTCAAATGTCCCTTAACTAAATGTCAGTTCCCGAGGGCAAGAACTTGGTTTATTTTGCATAGTGTTGCATTGCCAACGAGCTAACCATGTCTGTTACATAAAAGTCACTTCATTAAAAAAGTCACTTTATGTAGGAAAATGAATCAATGAACACATACAAAAATGAAATAGCTATTTTCTCCATTTTATTATGAATTACAGGAAATCATATTTTTGTCTATGAACAGCTATCTTTATATCAAATTTCATTCAGTGTTAGGCATTCAGAAGTCTTCCTTTCATTTTTCTCTTTCCTGAAAGTGAATCCATAGTATCTGTATTATTGGGAAAGGAATATTTGAAATATTGAATGCTTTTCTTTGCCAACACTATGCCAACCAACTGGTAGATTGAGCACATCACACATTATGTGCTGTTCTGTGTTCCTTTAAAATATGTTCATGAAGCACAGGGTAATGTAGTTGAAATTCAAAGCCTAGCCATCAGCTTTGTCAGCAAACTCTGTATCTGAATTCTTCACATCCAGGTTCAACATTTCCAATCCCTCTTGCATATGCCAGAATTTTGCATCTTTTTAACACTTTTGACATTTTCTTTCCAATTACAATGCAAATGGTTCATGGCTAAGGACATTTTTACAGAAGGTCATTTTTAGATCATGTGAATTCAGTACTGGAAAAGGAATCAAAGTGGGTTACGTGAGTGATTTGAGCTTATGCGTGCCAGGTGACTTTCAAGATGTAGAATTCTACAGATCCAACCTTGAGACTTCTCATGATGCTTTAACCTTGTTTGTAGTTTGCTTGATTTTGTGGCAACAATATTTAAACTTGAGGGGAAATTGCAGTCATTTAGATCACAACTAGAAAAAAAATTCTGTGTAGGAATTATGGTATTGACCTCTACTGCTTCTCTTTTTCCCTTACTTTCTTGGTAATTCAGAGCTAATAAATTCAATATAGTGAACAAGTGACCACAGTAGCCATTTTGACAAATGTTGGAAGATCCATAAATAATCTTTTCCCAGACTGTTGCCTGGTTGTGTGTTCTTGCCAGGCGCTGTTGGCTCACACCTGTAATCCTAGCTACTCAGGAGGCTGAGATCTGAGGATTGCACTTCAAAGCCAGCCCTGGCAGGAAAGTCCATGAGACTCCTATCTCCAATTAACCACCAAAAAACCAGAAGTGGCATTGTGGCTCAAATGGTAGAGCACTTTTCTTGTGCTGAAGAGCAGAGGGACAGAGTGCAGGCCCAGAGTTCAAGCCCCATGACTGACCAAAAAAAAAAGTATGTTCTTGGAGGTGAAAGGATTGGAGATATACATCTTTATTCATCATTTGTTTCCTTTTTTATTTCAGTGGTGATGGTCCAGTCTTTAAAATCAAATGTGATCATCTTACTTTTTACCTGCAGTTCCAGAGCCAGCTTTTTGGAGAAGGTTATACAGGTGAATACAAGAATATAGCATCTGTCCATTAAAACCACATGAAGATATTCTGAGTACTTTTCACTTCTTCTTACAAAACTTGATCAAAACCATGGAGAAAAATAAAACTTTTGTGATTTGATTTTAAGTCTTTCTTTAAAGGAGCCTCTGAAGATGGTCTATGGTCATAGCTATTAGTTACTTCTAAGCTAATGCTCCCCAAGTGTGATGTGATCTCATTGTGGTTGAAAAAAAATCTGTTTAAAGGTATAGAAAGGATGAATAACTATTGAATAGGATGTTTAGAATGAAAAACTGGACGCAAACTGTGCTGTCCACTTTGAAATCATATGAAAAGCAGTAGTGTGGATGGCACTATATAGCAAAACCCTGACTGATATGCCTTGTCATTGAAGATAATGAAAAACCTGACTGGGAGTGCTTGTCAGGGCCTCTTTGAAAAGTCTGCATGTCTTCTGTATACCTTCAAGCACACTCATGTCTCATGGCCTTATCTGACACTGTTCCAGTCTTCTAGGAAACGCTGAAGACTTGCTATTTATATGACATGACCACCTATCTCAGCAACAGTGTAGAACCCAGCAAGATATAACTGCGATTTTTTCTTACTTTCGTTACTGAAACTATAGAGGATTAAAGATTTTGAAAAGTTCAATCTAGGTAATCCCTTCTATAGGATTAGCTCACAGTATGGCTTTCTGGTGTATATTTGTTTCTGAAAAGAAATAAAAGATTTGAAATCCCTAAATCTGGGGGTAACATTTATTTATTGTGCAGATAACATCATGGATAAGTAGTTAGTGTGTTAGTGTGAGTGTGTGTGTGTGCAAGTGTGTGTGCTTTTTACATGTTCACGGTTTATCCCATGAGAAATCTAGATGAAAAATTAAAAAAAAACCCTCTGGATTTTCACATACTATAATTACTTTAATTACAGGATAATTATATAAATAATGCATTTGAATGTAGGTTTCAGTTTTCTTTGTTTTCTAAATATTATCATCTTTCAGTGTTTTCCGACGTGTAAACAGGAAACATTTAAGTTTAGATGAAGAGCAGGTGAACTGCCTATGACACAAGAGGAGACAATCAAAAGATGATTAGGCTATTGAAAACTGCCTAACTAGGTGCTAATTTTTAAGTGAGCAGGTGTACTTAGTCATTATAACTTTAAAATGAAAATATATTTGAATTAAACCACCCCCTAACATTAAAATAACATTAGAGCTCTGACTGGTACTAACTTCAGCAAAGGCAAAGAAAAGTAGAAACTGAATGAAAAGGCTGCCAGCCCAAAAGAAACGGGGAACTGGTTTCACAATATTTATTAACTTTCATAAATTATGGTTCAAACATCATTAATGTGTTAAAAAGATGATTAATTCAGTTATTCTTAAAGGATAATTAATTTTGCACTGAAATTGTCTAAAGTAAGAAAGATATTATAATTATGAGGGAGTGGAAATCAATGTTTGTATCTTTTTCTTTTTCTTTTTTTCATTTTGTTATTTTTTTATTGTGAAAATACTGTACAGAGGGGTTACAATTACATGGGCAAGATAGTGAGTACATTTCTTATCAAGCATTGTAGCCTCCTCCTTTGTTTACCTTTCCCATCCCTTCCCAGCCTCCCCCCTCCCCCTGTCCCCCCTATTTCTCCCCCCCCACCAAAGTTGTAAAGTTCGTTTTCCACTTGACAACTTGTACTTCTCATTGTTGCAACGGGTCCACTTGTATCTTTATTTAAAGGACTTGTTGTTCCCCTTCCCCTCCACAAATTATTTCTTTGTTGCTTTGTATGTCCCTCCCCCACAGTATAACCCCTGCTTTCACTGTATTTGATATCTTTTTTTTTCTATTCAGTTGTTTTTCTTGTCACCACAGAAATGCACCAGTGCAGTTTGAGCCCCTCTGATAAAACACATAAAGATTTGATTGAGAGTCACAGGGAGGTGGTAAACTTGTAACTAAAGTATGGACATTAAATTTCAAGGCAGTGTGACATACATAGTGCTCATTTTATTCACTTATGACTACACCTGAAATTGGAAGCAGCATTTTCATCAAAAATTAATGCAACCAAATAAAATAAGCTTATATGGCATTTGCTAGGGAAATATTTTCAAACCATTAAACACTATGAAAGCATGTAAACAGTTTCTAAAGACACAGATGATATTCAGAACATTTAGCAGTTTAAAAATGTGTCTTCAGTGCCAAAATTATACCTCAGGAATCTGAAGGAGTGTAAGAGCTTATGGAAAGAGAAAAGACATTATCACAAGTTCAAAGATGTAACCCAGTAAATTGGAAGAACTTGCATAAGCTGCATGAATGTGTGGCATGATGGAATCCACTTCCGGCTATGTGTAGTGAGCCTTCACATTTTGTTAATGGTCTCCTCCTGTCACTTCCCCACCCCATCTGTTCTCCTTTACCTATTTTTTTTCCATTCATTAATTTGCTTCCAGCATTGAACCACAGGTAGGCTCTGCTCTGGCATGATCCACCATGGCTTTGCGTTACTGAGTGCCTCATTAATTGCTGCAAAGTTTTGTTCTAGAATTATATAGACAGTTTTGAGTTACTTTGCCCTATTTTCTATGTCTTATCACAAATGGAATAAAGTACCATTGCATTTATGCCATCTGCATTGTGTGAGTACATTGCATATGCAGGGAAGTATTACATACAAATATTTCAAAAGCCTAGAGTATATATCTATCAGGAGGTACAGTAGTTTTATCTTTTTGATGCAAAAGATCATTATCTGGTACTATACATTGCTGTTTTGAATAAACTGAGGTTAACAATAAATAGTTAGCAATGGGACTAAATTTTTTTGGCAGGTCCTAGGACTGTGTAATAACTATAACAGAAGAAATCAGAACAGATATTTTAGTGCGGGCTGAAATTACTGTCAATAATTCTCTAAAAGAACGTATCTTTTCATGTTTGTTCAAATAGTGTAACATGATACATGGTATATGTACATGTGGAAAATAAGGATTAATATGAATAGATTAGACATCAGTTTCTACCCTTCATCAATTCTTGCTTGTTGTTGACATATCTACAACCAAAAAATGATGTATAATCTCACGGATTATGAATATGTATTTTGTGAAGGGATGCATAACAGAAATCTATTCAATGATTATATTATCTACAGAATTATTTTCCCCATTGCTACCATTGACTTTACTTTATCCATCTACGTTTTTATCCCTAAAATCTTTTTTTTATGTCCAAAGGTATTTATTACAAAGTTTTAATAGCAAAACTTTGTATTTTGTAGTTTGTACTTACACGTACAGGAGATTTGATTTTTACCTCTGAAACCCCATAAAATGAATTTTAATGCAATTCTCCACAATGTGATCATATGCAAATTTTTATTTATAAATCACTCCAAATAAATGAATACTTTAAAAATATGTTCAATTGTACAATATCTTCCCATACACAGAGATGAAGAAAATAAACATTTTGGTATGTAAGATTGTAGAACACAAACATTTTTCCAATTATCCTATTAATTTTTTTCAATTATCCTATTAAAATTTCCATGCAACTGAAAGAACAATATTGTCAATAATTTAATACACAGATAAAGCTTTAAAATATACCAGTCTGTAAAGATTTATCTTTGAAAGACCTAGTATTTATTCCTTTTGAAAGGATACCAAGAGAGCCTACATAATGAGAAATAATAGTATAAAAATCTGAGCTGGGCGCAGATGGCCCACATCCGTAATCCTGTCTATTCAGGGGGCTGAAATCTAAGGATCACGGTTCAAAGCCAGCCCTGGGCAGGAAAGTCTTTGAGACTCTTATCTCCAATAAACCACCAGAAAACCGGAAGTGGTGCTGTGGCTCAAGTGAGCTGAAGGGCTGAAGAGCTGAGGAACAGCGCGTAGGCTGAGTTCAAGGCCCTCAACCAAAAAAAATTGACATTTTTAAAATTATATTTTTTATCCCTAAAATCTAATGATACTTAGTTAAATGTCTTTCTTTCCTTCTCCTTCTCCCCAGACTCATTAATGGTAGTAAGTTTTGGATATTAAGTCCCACGATGGAATGTCTAAGCTATTAATTAAATTCATTAAAAAAAAAATTGGTCCTGGGGCTTGAACTCAGGTTTGGGCACTGTCCCTAAGCTTAAGCTTTTGTGCTCAAAGCTAACTCTGTAACACTTGAGTCGCAGCTCTACTTCCAGATTTTTAGCGGTTAATTTGCATTGAACTCTGGTCCTCAGATCTCAGCCTTCTGAGTAGTATTACAAATGTGAAACACCAGTGCCTGGCTTCAAATTAGGATTTTAAGATATACACAAATTTTATGTTGGCCCTTTATGTACCTCAAACCTATTGCTAGCATTGTCTTATACTACAGAAAGGGTAGTTGTTGTTTTTCTTTTTTTTTTGTCTGTCGTGGGGCTTCAACTTGGCCTAGGCACTGTCCATCAGCTCTTCAGCTCAAGGCCAGCGCTCTACCACTTGAGCCACAGCACCACTTCTGGTTTCCTAGTGGTTTCTTGGAGATAAGTCTCATGGACTTTCCTGCCCAGGCTGGCTTTGAACCATGATCCTCAGATCTCAGCCTCCTGAGTAGCTAGGATTACAGGCATGAGCCACTGACACCTAGCCTGAAAAGGTAATTTTAAATGGAATCGTTTAACTCTTGTTTTTTTCTTAATACTTGCATATTGAACATTGATGGAATTTTTAAAAAAGGAAAGAAATAAATCAAATGCTTATATTGTTGCTAAATAAAAAGTTTTAAAACTTAAGTGTGAAGTTATAACTCTGACAATATATTGTACACAATACTATATTTGGTACTAAATAAAATGGAGGACCAACTTCTTTCTGCTGTATCATATAATAATCTCTGTGTTTTCTTTTAAATAGGAAACTCTAATAACAAGCTTCAAATACATTGGAGACAATAAAGTAAGAAAAAATTTACTAACACTGAGAAGCTCTGTCTAGAAATAGGCAAGGCAAAAGTGTGCATATTTTTTATTGAGTTTTGAAGTTGCATCAGATCAGATTATCTGAAAATTGTGGACTTAGACTGCATTTACCTTTTCCTCCATGCACTTGTCTTTCTTAATTTCACTTCCTTTTGCTTCAGATTTCATTCATATAAGTCAAAAGTCAAAATATAAAGCCATATTTAATAGGTTTATACCCTGGAAAAGACTTCTCTGGGAATCAGACATGTATTTTTTAAAACACTAATAAGATTTTTTAGAAAATATCTGATTCTAAGCATAACTAAACCATTGAAATATCTCCATCCATAGCCTAACATTCTTATTTACTTTATACTCTGTTTTATTTATGACATTGTTAGATATTTCAAATTTTTTACAAAATGAAATGTGAAGTAAGTAAAAGGACATGCATATATCTCTATCTCTATCTACTTAGAGGCATGCTTGATGGTGTTATTATCTACTAATATACTATTTTTCCTACTGTTTACAATGGTTATTTCTAAAACATAGCAAGGATTTTTCTTTTCATCAAATAATGATTTCTGGCATTCTTATTCATCAGCCTTTATAACAAGATCTTTTATTGAGTATCTTTCTACTCACTGAAAATGGAGAAATAAGGTATTTGAGTTGATTGCATAATAACTCCAGCTATCTCTTTCCTATTTGAAAACATACTTGGGAAAGAACTTTTCAAGTAGTGTATGGAATAAGCAAATGATGCTTTTGGACTTCTCTCCAGCAGCCAACGGCCTTGGTAGAGGCACACATTATCTAAATTATCAGTCAACATCAGATGTATAAGATTTTTGATTTTTCTTTGAGTTTTGTTTGTTCAGTGTTGTGTTTCTTCTGATTGGTTTATAATAATCATGATGCTTGCCACAAGTGCAAAGCACACACTGAAAAATGCACAATCTTGGAAGGCAACATTTTAAAATTGTTTGTTCCTAATCACCCTGATAGGAATTCTCAAGATTGACAAGTTGAGAATCAGCCTAATTCTATTATTATGGAGGAGTTACTTTATAGTCACAGAGTAGAAAACCAGACTATTTGCTTTACCAATATAGTACTGTCAAAGTACAAATGACTGAGTTTTGTTTCTTTGAACTGCAGTTTGCACAGCTATCAGATTTGTGTCATGATTGTGCTTACCCAAGAAGGAAAATGGGCAGTTTATTGTTGTAAAAAGAAACAAAAATTAAAACTCTAATGGCACCTTTCCTCAATGTATCAACATTTTTTCTGCATTATTATATGTGTTTATACTTTGTACTAATTATCAAGTGTAGATTCTACATTTGAGAATTTCCATAACCAAGTTTCTCAAAAGATTTTCATCTTCTGGAGCTGGATGCTGATGACTCATGCCTGTAATCCTAACTAATCAGGAGGCTGAGATCTGAGGATCACAGCTCAAAGCCAGCCCTGGTAGAAAAGTCCCTATGAGACTCTTATCTCAAATCAACCACTAAAAAACTGGAAGTGGTGCTATGATTCAGGTTCTAGAGTGCTATCCTTGAGCACAAAGAGGTTCAGGGACAGTGCCCAGGCCCTGAGTTGAAGATCCAGAAAAAAAAGACTTTCCATTTCTGAATTGTTTTGCCCCTTAATCATGACCCTATCTGATACCAAACATCATTTTTGAACCAAATATCAGTAGCTAATCATGCTAATGAAATTTCTGATGCTGTGACAAACAGGTCAGAGAACCAACAAAGGAACAAAGGTCATCTTCACAACTATTGCTTTGGTTCTATTTAATGGCAGAACATTATAGCAGAGTATTACAGGCAGATACTTAACTCATGGCTGATAGGAACCAGAGAGAGAGAGAGAGACAGACAGACAGACAGACAGACAGAGACAGAGACACAGCGACAGCAACAGAGACAGAGACAGAGACAGACAGACAGACAGAGACAGCGAGACAGAGACAGAGAGACAGACAGAGACAGAGACAGACAGAGAGACAGACACAGAGAGACAGACACAGACACAGAGAGAGATGAGACAGAGAAAGACATGGAGACACAGAGACAAAGAGAGACAAAGAAAGATACCAAGAAATGAGAATTTTGTATCACAAGATCACAATATCCCTTTCAAGTGCATACCTTTCCATAAATCCTAAGTGTAAAGATTGGCAACTTCTTGATAATGTTACAGGCTGCTGACCAAACTTTTGCTATAGAGGTCTTTGGGGGACATTGAGAGTCTAGCCCATAACACTACGATAAATGATGAAGTCCATGTGGTCAGAAATAAAGCACACACTACACTTGATGTCTCATTATCTTTCCACATGAATGAGTTTTCACTTTTCACAACTTCTCATTATGTGCCTGCTTCCATACTGTCAAACATTTGTGGGTTTTTTCTCTTTTCAGCCATTTTTGAAAACAAATAAGCTCTACCACTTCCTTCTCCTCTGCCTTAGTCCTAAATTTGTTCATATTTCCTTGTGTCTATTGATCCCTTTAAATGTGACTGGTGTGAATTAAGGTCATCTACATGTAAAAATTGTACATAAGATTGTGAACCCAGAGTTTAAAAATGAATATAAATGATCACATTAATGTGTTATTTATTTCCATTATTTGTGGTTACCTATATTCTATAAAAATCCCTGAGAATTTAGAAATAGCAAATACAGAGCTATTACTCCTAGGGGAAATACAGAGTTAGGTTTCTAGGAGCTTCTAGTTATGACACTTCAGATCAGTACATAACTTGCATTATGTAGGTTTCTATTTAAAAGCCTTATGTAATATACATCATTTTTCATTAATTTTTGCACTCATGGTCCATAATATCATAACTCAGGCCTGAGTGAAGTTTATTTACCACAGATGTTTTGTTTGCAAGGCACATCACAGACTCTTATGCTAACAAACACTAGACAGCAGTTCAGTAGTATACTGAGAGGACGTATTTTAAACAACAAAGGTATCAAGAGAAAGTGTAAAGATGGAAAACAGTGTCATTGAACAGACCTCAAACAAAACATTAGTTTAACCACATGGAAACTGAAATAGGAAAACAGAATACTGCTTTGTTTGACTTCCCATAGAAATGTGTACATTAGGTAGCTCAAATTTTCTCTTCTCTGTACATATCTGCAAGTGACCAGCAAGCACTGTGAGTATGATTTTGAGGGTTACAAATAAATAGTAACTAGGAAGTAACTTCACAAATATTAAAATCTACCAATAATGAGATTGAATGATGTTTGACACTGATTGTTTATTGAGATTATAGTATTCTGGGGACAGTACATTAAATACCTTACAAATTAGGTGAACATAGATAACATGCAAAAATGATATTTTGAATGTTTTGAAATGAGAAAACTACATGCTAAAATGAATTTCTTCTTTTCCTTTTAACTTTATTTAATGTAGTCACTGGAAGGTTTATGAGCACATATGCAGTGTCTCTTGCGTTTCAAGCAGACAATGTTATTATAAATGAAGATGTTTCCTGGTCCTTGGAAAGGCAGATTCAGGAGGGTTCCATATTCTAAATATTCTGCATATTCGGCTTCTGGTGGAAAGAAATCTACAACAGTTGGAGACAAAGGTCTTACACTCCAGAGAGAGCTGAACTGTAGATGCTTGCTTGGAATGTAGCAGAACATAGATGGCAACTGAAGCTTAGGGGAAAAACAAAATTGTTCTCAGAAAGTATGCAGAGTAAGATAAGAAGAGGGTAAGGACAATACAGTGGAGAGCAGTAAGATTTGAGCAGACAAAGGAAAAAATGTGAAGTACTGAAGGTGAGGCAGAGTAATGAAGAACTAACGGAGATGGATGTCAGAGAGGAGTGTCTGTGATATGTATTGCTACACCAAAATTAAAAGCAAACAGTGGGCTGGATTTCATCATTTAGAGAACAGTAGAGATATTTTCTAGGTAATTTCTATGGTGTGGTAGAAGTGGGATGACAATGAAGAGAAGGTCATTTGGGAAAATAAATGGATGGTAGAAAATTCTTTTTATACTCCATAGGTATGTATGTAAATATTTGTATTAGAAAGATACAATCTATAGGTTTTACAAAGATATATAGATTTGAGCACTTTCTGAGTTTTCAGACATCCTCTAGTGGTTTTGGTATGCAGGTAAGCAGATCTTCTATGTTGAAGAAGAAAGCAGTCAACTTCCTTTCCCACATTTTTTTCTTCGGAAATATGAACGAGATTTGCTTTATTTTGAGATGGGTTATTGACCCTGGGCAAGGACAGCACCCTTGAGAAAACTGGAGCAGATTTTAAATGAACACAAAGGAAGCTGAGCACTGACTACAATGACTTAGAGGCTGAGAAAATGTCTCTTGTTTTTGTCGTTGAAATTCCCTCATCTAAAAGCCATCTATCTCACCTTCAGTTCACAGCTGCCTAAAGACTTAACTCCAAGATTGCATTTCTCTGGTAGAATTAGACTCTGCTTTCAAACTACTTATGTACTTATTATGTATATAAGTACATAATACATAGAATGACCATGTGTCTCAGTTTGGGGAGATAATTCCAGTTGGTTTGTCTAGAATTAGAGTAATTATTTGTCATAACCTCCTTTCACTTTCACTAGTGTCATGGCTTGGTAATAATTAATACAGAAACCCATGAGGATTTACTTCTAAGAGGGAAGTCAGAAGCTAATATATAGTAGAGATTGGGGAAGGGCAATATTACCAAGAGTTGTCATCCATATGCTTTGTGAAGCTGGTAATAAAAATCTGAGTTTTGCTCATAGACATCAATTCCAAAGCTGAGAATCTATGAATACCTTTGTGATTGTACTTAAGGAAGTAGACTCTCTTATGCAAATGTGTGGAACCTTATCCCAAGAAATGGATGAATAAGACCAGAGCAGAAAAATGAATTAATAACAAAGTGCACACTCTTCTATTGCCCTGTCTCCTCATTCCCTGCATTTCCTGTTAGCTACATTCAGTTTATATCCTCATACTCTGTTAAGACCATTTCACTACTTTTCCTGGGAAAAGAGAAGAAAGTTTTACACACACACACACACACACACACACACACACACACACACACACATACACATTAGAGATACCATACAGAGGGGTTACAGTTACATGAGTAAGATAATGAGTACATTTCCTATTGAGCATTGTTACCCCCTCCTTTTTTTCCCTACCATCCCTTCCCTCCCCACCTCCCAGATACATCACAAAGATCAATAAAGACAATAAAATAAAACGCTATCCCTTAGAAAACATGGCCAGTGAGATGATCCACAATCACTGAGCCAGATACCATATGCACATATGTGCTCTGCTTGATTGAATGAGAATCTGTCAATGAGGACATCTGACCCACATTGTTCAGTAGAAAAGGAAACCAAGACTCGGATATGTCAAATTGGCTTGCAAAACCATCAAGCTTCTCAGTCATATAATAAGATTTGTGCCAAGTTCTTTGGCTCTTAAGCTTGCCTCGGTCAGATGCGAAGTGCCTACTCAGCTGTGATCAACTCATGATCTTTGATATCATAATAAATAATCATCATACTTTCTCTGAACTTATCCATTGCTGAGTATCACCACCCCATTTGCAGACCATCTCTGATGGGAGGGTTTAATGAAAAAGTAATTAAAAGTAGCTGAAGTAATTGGGACATGAACAAAGACTGCTCCAATCCTCATATAGCGGTAATTCTGTCTATTGGTGTGTTTTATCTTGTTTATGAGCATTATCAAATATAAGTACCATGAGGAGTATGCCATGTTTCTTGCAAAGACTCTGCCTCCCTCTTCATACATAGTTTTTCATAGATTCTGAACCACAATAATAATTAACAGTACTAAGTACCTCTCTATAACCCCACATAATCCATTTGTAATAAATTTGCTAAAAAAATCTCCAAAATATAAAAGTAAAAAAATAGTTAAAACTTTGGACCTAGCTACATTAGGCAGATTTATGTGTTATTGACAAATAAAATTCATTTTGAGAGTGACATGAATACAGCAATGAATGTTATGCTTCCCACTGCGTACTTTTTAGCCTTAGGTACTCAGAAAGAGTCCATTTCCCCCACAGTGTGTACATGTGGAAAGCGGTGGTAGTGACACCACAATAATGCTCGTCAGCGTGATGTATAATACAGATGTTATTGCACATAATAGAAAGCATTCTTTGGGTGTAATGCATTTTTGTTGCCTACATGCTGACACCAGGCAGATATAAATGTACTTTAATGTATTTCCTTTTAAAGAGCTGGTGTGGCCTCACCCTCCAGCATATGTTTTGTATGAGCTTTAGTGAGCAGCTCACTCTTAGTAGCTGCTTTCAATATTCACTTTAGGACTCCTAATAACTCTAATTATAAACTGCATACTTTTCTATTCTTTCCTGTTGTTCTTTGTCATTACTCTGCTTACGGACATTTAAACAGTAGAAGCTGTTTATAGTTCATTAAACACTATAAGTTGTTGCTCTAAAGTTTTATCCCGTTTTTTGTGTTTCCGCGTCATTTCCCTCTGCTGTCATATGAAACCAGGCAACAAAATTCAATAAAAGAGATCAGATATTCACTTTTTGTGAATAAACAGCAGGACTAGAAATAGCCATATCTGAAGTATAGAATCTGGCTATGTACTGTGTTTGCTAGAATATTTGGTACCAAATTAGGTTTTGAAAACACAAAGAAAAATCTTCTATAATTCTTTTAAACATGCCCTTTTGGTTCTTAACTAAAAACTCTAGCCCAGAGAAGTATTAACTCATAATATGATATGATACAGTATAGAAAAATGTGACTAATGGAAAGCTAAGTATTTTCCTATAATATCACAGTAGGGGGAGAGATGGTAATTACTTCAATAAATGACCCACTCAGCTGGCAATGCAATTTGAAGGAAGATAGATTTGCTGGCATTTAGACTGCCATGGAATGTGAAGGAAACCTGAGTGGTATCAGAGGAAGCTACAATTTTGTTTTCTCTCATCCTGGTCATATTGTGACCGTCACTTCCAAGTTTCCTCCTGGAAGAGATTCCATGTCAAGCACTGGACTGGAAGGCTGTATAGACCAGGGTAATATGGATGTATGCCCCAAAGCATTATATAATCTTTGTGTGAAAAATGGAAATGAAAGCATGGAGATTAATTCTTTCTCCTCAAACCAGTGAAAAAAATCATCCCCCATCATATCAATTTGTATGTAAAGACTCATTTAGATCGTCACATGCAGTATGCATGGGATATACAGCTCTGTATCAGAGACAAAAACAACCTACCAAGAACTAGATTTAAATCAGGGGTAATGGTGCAGAAAAAGGTGGCTTTTAATTAGCATAGAATTCCAATTTTATTTTTAACACTTGGATTTCGTAACTATGATTGCTTTAAGAGCCTGGAGCTATGTCTTCTTTTCCAGGAAAACAATGCTGGTGAACAACTACAACAACAACAGCAAAAAACTTGTCCCTCTCACTTGCCCCCAAATCATGAAAATTGAGTTTATTTTCTGTCCAACTATATGCAATCTTTTCTCACTTGTGTCTTTTGCTCATTTCCCCTCATTATTATGAAATTAAAAATGACTACAGACTCAATCAATAAACTGAAAGCGTTCTGACAGAAATGTTTTGCCCATAAAAACAGCACATACAAACAAAATTGCAAATCTCAGTTCACAAGTGGAACCTTGTGAATTCTGAGATATTGATCCAGTGTTATAGTTGGTACCACATAGTACCTTGCTTGTAAGCACTGCTTTGCTTGATTTCAATTCAGATTAATACATACTTTGTACACTACTTGCTGAAATACCATGTGAGCTGTTTGCATTCATAAAAGGATAATTCAAAGCCAAGAAAAAGTCAATTTACCATAGGACATGATTTTAGAAATATGTTTTCATAGGAAGATGCACTATAGGTCTGCATGAATTACATTTTACATAAGAATCTTGTGACTTTGTCCTAGGACTTTTGCTTACACAAAGGAAAATTGTGTCAAATATATAGCAATATGATGCCACATGAGGATCTTTCAAATATGAACTTTCCTTTGTAAATTAGATAATATGACACAAAAGTGGTTTTGATTTTAAACAATAGCAATGTTTTCCCCCTTTGTGACTACAGAATTATTATCAGACATATCTACTTTTTTTTTTTGGCAGTTGTGGGGCCTGCACTCTGGACCTGGACGCTGTCCCTCAGCTCTTCAGCTCAAGGCTAGTGCTCACCACTTGAGCCACAGCACCACTACTGGCTGTTTCTGCTTATGTGGTGCTGAGGAATCGAACCCAGGGCCTCATGCATGCAAGGCAAGCACTCTACCACTGAGCCACCTTCCCAGCCCCAGACATACCTACTTTTAACAAAATGAGTTGTAAAGGAACAATGAATACAAGATCTGTTTTCAGGATTAAACAAGAATTGTGGGTGAAAATATCACTTCTTGGTTCTGCTATGCCATATCATTTAATTCATTTTTGTGTGTTGTTTATTTTTCTTATACTTGTAGAGAATAATTTTCATGAGGGTTTGTATATTTGTCTATCTTACTTATTAGTATATTACAGAAATGTAAGTAGAGTGTCCTATTGATACAAAGTGTTCAATAAATATCGGCTGAGTGAATGAAAGGATGATCCAATACAATATCAAGTTTTGTAAGAATAGAAAAGCATACAAGAAGGAATGTTTACAGAAAGTCTTAAAGTCTAGAAAACAGCTCAACTGTGGAACTTATTTTCTAAGAAGGGTCTACACTTAGACATCGGCAGAGTTGAGACCTCTGGTCAAGAAGTCAGTAGGCTGTGATCTTGGCCATATTGTTCTCTAACCTCCAATGAGGGAGATCATTTACAGAGCACATACTAGGTACAATGCCAAGCCATTGATGGAAGAAATGGAAATAGAAAACACTGCTGGCTGAGACTTTAGTCCCCTGGAAGCTATGTTAATCCTCACTAACCCTTCCAGATGCTAGTTTCCCTATGTTTGGCACATATTTTATGTCTCTTACCTGGACATTTGCATCTGTTACCCAGTTTAGTGTCCCAAGTTCTACTCTTGCCATACAACACACCCTTGCCTCCAAATTTAATCTGAAAACAATAGCCAACGATATAGGTGAAATCTATTTCCTGTCCATAATCCTCTTAGGATATCTCAGTTACCTCAGAATGAAATTCAAAGGCCTTCCAAGGGGTCAGGCCCTCCTTACATACTTGCCTACCTCATCCTGTCATTACTTCCTTTAGGCTTCATTATTTGCTCCAGTTCTGAACTTAGGAGTGTTAACATCTTTTTCTCCTTTGATTGGGTTCATCTTTCTCAAAATATAACTCCTATACTTTTTTAATGCATGTTGAATACTCACTTCATGAGAGACATATTCTGTAGCCCCTTTACATAAAAAATAGAAAACTCTACCACATTCTCAGTCTTTCTTCTTTGTTCCTGCTAAGCGTGGTTATGAATGACATATCAGAACTTCTCAGTACACATTTGCTGAATGAATGAGGGGTTACTAATAAAAATGCCAAAGGCGAAAAAATATACAGATAAAGGAAGAATATATAGTCGAGGAACAGGTTCAGTTATTTTAGAGAATATGGTAAGTAAGAAAGGACAACTGTAATGGTTGTTCAATAAATGATAATAAATAAAACAAATAACTTGGAAAAATAATAGAGAAAATCTCCCTTCAAAATGCATTATTTAAAGTGAGTGATACTGAGTAGTAGAAATAACTCTGATATTTATTGAAAGCGTATTGATGGTCACAATCTATAGGAGACCAGGGTATCAAGAAAAGATTTCATTAGGGATTCAGAGGAATCCAAACTTTGAGCCTAAATCTGCAAATTATGATTACTTATTTCAAGTCCCGAATACTCTATAGTAATATGTAATGTCTGATCTTTTCTAAATGAGAAAACATTTCAAATGAATCTGACTTTTTTTTTTTTCTTGGTCGTGGGGCTTGAACTCTGGGCTTGGGCGGTGTCCCTGCGCTCTTCAAGGAGCGCTCTACCAGTTGAGCCACAGCGCCACTTCCGGTTTTCTGGTGGTTTATTGGAGATAAGAGTCTCATGGAGTTTCCTGCCCAGGCTGGCTTTGAACCTTAATTCTCGGATCTCAGCCTCCTGTGTAGCTAGGATTACAGGGGTGAGCCACCGGCGCCCGGCTGAATATGGCTATTTTTATTGTGGGTATTAAGCATTACTGGGATTTTTAATTTTCTTTAGTTTTCTTATATTTACTTTGGGGGGGGGCGCGGCAGTACTGGGGCTTGAACTCAGGGTGTGGGTGCTGTCCCTGACTTATTTTACCCAAGGCTAGCATAGTATTACTTGAGCCACAGCTCCACTTCTGGCTTTTTTGGTAGTTTATTGGAGATGGGGGTCTAAGGAACTTTCCAGCCTGGTTTGCTTTAAAACCCTGATCCTCAGCCTCCTGAGTAGCTAGGATTATAGGAATGAGCCACTGGTGCCTGGCTTCTATTTACTTTTTAAGTTTCCTCCCCTTTCTCCCCTTTCCTTCCCTTCCTTTAGTAAACTTGAATTTAGGACTGAGCACTGTCCCTTAAGTTTTCTTCTTCAAGATAGCTCTCTGCCATTTTAGCCATAGCTCCACTTCCACCTTTATGGTAGTTACTTGTAGATAAGAATCTCACAGACTTTGTGCTCAGGATAGCTTCAAACTGTGATTTTATGTTTTCAGCTTCCCAAGTAGCTAAAGGATTATAGGTATGAGCCTCCACCCTGGTTTTCTATGTTTTCTGTAATAAACATATTACCTTCTAACTACAATAAAAATAATTTCTCCATGTAACAAGTTGCTCAGTTTGTGCAATACATCCTACAGAATGTGTCTTGTTATTCTTATTGCATTCCCGTTGAAGATTCCTAAAAGAAAATGCAGTCTAACTCCACAAAATTTGTAATTTGTGTTAACTATTCCTCAGTTTTTAATCTCAAAGATAGTGTCCTTGTTTACTTCAGCATAATGCAATGATATCAAAAATCTAGAGTAGGCATATATAAGCTTCTCAAGAACAAAAGGTTAGTGGCTTATGTCTGTAATCTTAGCTACTCAGGAGGATGTGATCTGTGAACTATGGTTTGAAGCCAGCCCAGGTAGGAAAGTCCATGAGACTTTTTTTTTTTTTTTACTATTAATGTTTTTATTATTGTGAAAATACCGTACAGAGGGGTTACAATTACATGAGCAAGATAATGAGTACATTTCTTATCAAGCATTGTTGCCTCCTCCTTACCCTCCTGCCCTTCCATCACGTCCTCCCCCACCCCGGCCAAAGTTGTAAGATTCATTTTTCGACATAATGTCTTGTACATCTCATTGTAAGAAATTCTAAATACATAACCACCTTAATCTTTTTTTTATTGTGAAAATACTGTACAGAGGAGTTACAATTACATGGGCAAGATAATGAGTACATTTCTTATCAAGCATTGTAGCCTCCTCCTTTGTTTCCCCTTCCCATCCCCCCCCAATCCTCCCCGCTCCCCCCTCCGCACCAAAGTTGTACAGTTCGTTTTCAAGATAACGACTTGTACATCTCATTGACAATGAGATGTCGACGAGACTCTTATCTGCAATAAACTACCAAAGGCCAGAAGTGGAGCTCTGGATCATGTGATAGAACCATAGCTTTGAGCCAAAAAGCTCAGGAACAGCACTAAGACTGAATTCAAGCCAACGAACCAGCATGCGCGCGCGCGCGCACACACACACACACACACACACACAGAATAGGTTAGTTAATAAACCAACAATATGAACTGGGCACTGGTGGTGTATATGTGTAATCCTAGCTACTCAGAGGGCTGACATCTGAGGATTGTGTTTTGAAGCCAGTCCATGCAGAAAAGTTCCTGTGAGCCTCTTATCTCCAATTAACTACTCAAAAAACAGAAGTGGCACTGTGGCTCAAGTGGCAGAGAGCTAGCCTTGAGCACAAAGACACTAAGGGATAGTAGCTAGGCCTTGAGTTCAAACCCCACTACTGACAATACATACATACATGCATGCATAAATATAAAAATAAACCAGTAATATGCTCTCATATATATGGATGCTTGGATACTTTTTGCATGTAGGGAATAATCTGCAACCTACAGAAGAGTTATTTTAGCTACAAATTTTCTCAGTGTAAATAAAATTAGGTACTTTACAAAAAGAAAAAAATGAAGAAATGCAACTTAATCATTAGCTTGTTAGGTTTGGGTTGATGCCATCTGGAGAACAGAATGCAAATATGTGGATCCAGAGAATATCTTCACAGTCCTAAGAACTCATAAGAGCTAATGCGATGGGCAGAGGCACAGTTATGCAGGGTACTGGCTATATCTGTCTGTCTTCCCCCAATGACTTAGTAGGGAAGCAAAAACATTCCTTGCATTTGATCACAAACATCTTCTAAGATTTCAAACCATTGATAGATAGATAGATAAATAAATTGGTAGAATAAAGAAAGGATTTAAAAATGTAGTAATTAGCATTCATCACTGTAGGGACAGACATTTTGCCTTTTTTTTCCCGCACTCCTTTTTTCTTTTCACCTAGGAATCTTTTAGGTGCTAAAGAGCTAATGAGCTAAAACATTGAAGGAAGAGTATATGCATTAAACTAAATATGGATTTTTCTTTAAGTTGTTGCAAAGAAATTACATATAGTTCTTCCACAAAAGTGCTCAGAATTAAAATACAAGCAAAATGATAACAGTGAAAAAGACAAATCCCCAGCTTTTCTCAGTTTCATCCCAGGATGCTTTTGGTGCCCTTAGCTCTAATCTTCTCATATTCTTTCTCCCATTGTCTTTTTGGGGCAGCTCAGTTCCCATTCTCTGTGTCTTAGTTCAGACTGGTCCTACAAAATAAAAAGGATGAAGCATAGTAGGCCTTCATATCCTTCCTTCCTAGGAAGCTATTACACAGGAAAAGTTGGAGAGACTTGCCAACATTGGGCTGGCTCAAATGACTTTCCTTTGATTAAAATCTATCACAATAATATCTTTCACAATTTCAAGGGCAAAAAACGTGGTATAATCACCCCTAGTTCAGGTTTCTTTCTCTCGGCTTACTAAAAAAATATTTTTTCTTCTTTATTCCACATAGCTTAACAGTGTATATTAACCAAAAAAAAAAAAAAGAAAGTAAAGGAAAAAACTAAAAGTGTCACTTTTATCCTATCAATATGTGGGGAAATCTTTCTGGCTCCAACTTTATAAATAATGACTTTATTTAGATTTACTATTACTACTAATAATTCTAAATAATTCTCATTATGTGGTTATATTTATCGAAGTAGATTATTAAAATGCATAACATAGGCTCTCCATTAACTCTTTCACATTAATGAGTTGCTATTTAGTAAATTACTATTTCCCAGCACTAAAAGGAAGGAAGCCAGTGGCCTGAATGATTTTCCAAAGTGCCTATTAATAAACACCCAAGGCATATATTAAAATGCTGGAATGCAAAGGTCTTTAGGAAGTACATACGCGTGTGCACTGGGAGTTTTAGAAATATGCATTAACACTTTCATGACTGTAGTGTGCTGATCAGAAACTCATCTTCCACGTTTGCTTATGATTATTTTTTTCTCACAATTTTGTAATGATGCTAATGGAAACTAAGCTTTCCCATTGCATTGTTTTGTTTGGGATTACAAAACAATCATTTGACACTTTATCTTAAGGGATTCTTGATCATCTTACTCCATTTTTCACCTCAGTCTGCTGGAAGCAATTAAAAATAGAACAGACAAATAAAGGATAAGAGGTAAAACTCCACTTTTGAAAAATCCTTGAGGTATTAATTAACCTAATTGCTGTAAAGCACAATCTATTCAATGCAGTTGCTATGACTTCTTAATGTCCATGAGGCTAATGTTTTTAAGATTTTTTTAAAAAATTATTTATGTAGAAATAATTGTAGGATCATATGCAGTTGCAAGAAATAACATGTAACAATTACTACACTATATCCAATGATAAAATTTTGCAATAGTACAATATTATATCCAGGAAAATACTATTGATACAATTGTGAAACAGGACATTCCTGTTTTTCTTTTTCTTTTCTTTTCTTTCTTTCTTTCTATACTATTGATACAATTCTGAAACAGGACATTCCTATTTTTTCCCTTCCTTCCTTCCTTCCTTCGTTTCTTTTTTCTCTTTCTTTTTGTCATGGGGGCTGAACTCTGGGCCTGGGCGCTGTCCCTCAGCTCTTCAGCTCAAGGCTAGCATCCTACCACTTGAGTTACAGCGCCACTTCTGGCTTTTTTTCTGCTTATGTGGTACTGAGGAATTGAACCCAGAGCCTCATGCATGTGAGGCAAGCACTCTACCACTGAGCCAACTTCCCAGCCCAGGACAATCCTATTACAACAAAAATTCCTCATGTTGTCCTTGAATGGTGTTATAATCCTTTAGCCTATCCTTAATCCCTGGAAATGTTCTGTGTTTTAATTATTTTGTCTTTCAAAACTATTATGTAACTCAAATCATATAATATTTCACTTTTAGTGATTAGATTTTTAAATTAAGCACAATTCTCTGGAAATTTATCTAAGTTGGTGCTTAGATCAGTAATTCATTCCTTCACAGTTAAACAGTAGTCCATGTTGTAGATGTGACACAGTTTGTTTAACCATTCACTTATGGGAGCACAACTTGGTTATCTGCATCTTTATGCTATTATGAATAAAGCTGTCTTAAACATTTGCATGCAATATTTCCTATGCATATATCTCCATTTATCTGCTGCAAAATCCAGGAAAGTTTTTTTTCTAGGTGGTATGCTAACAGCACAGTTTTTTTTTTTCTTAAAAAACTGACAAATTCTTTTCTAGAGTAACTACTAATTCATATTAACCTTTCATTCAGCCTCTTATTTGTCTATCTTCTGGAATTCTGATAATAAAAACAATACATATTTTGTTATTTTCCACATGTTTCTGAGGCTGCTTAATTTCTTAGTATAGTTTTTCACTGTTGTTCAGATTGGGTAGTTTGTATTATTCTACTTTCCAAAGCATTGATTTCCTCAAATCTTTAATTTATTCCTATCGTTCTTCTTTGGCTCATCTATTGAATTCATTATTCTAGTTACTGTGTTCTTTAGTTCTAAAATTTCCATCAGTCCTGCTTCATCTCTTCTTCAGCTGAGGCTTTCTGCATCTTTGTTCATGCTTACCAATTTTTTTCATTTGTTAAAACAATTTCCATAATTATTTATTCAAACACTTTTATGATAGCTGTTTTAACAATCTGTTTTTTCAACTAACAGTATTGACATCTATTGTCTTTTTTCATGTAGTTTAAAACTTCATATTGAAGTATAAGAAATCATTTTCTATTGAAAATTAGATATTTTTGTATCATGAGATAGGACTGTGGATCTTACTTAAATTTTGTGTTAGAAACAGTTCTATGACTCTGCTGTGGCAAAGAAATGGAGATACTATCTGATGTGTGTCTCTCAATGTCCACTGGCATCCACCAAGGTAGGGACTCATTGCTACTGGGTGAGGGTGATATTTCCAGAGTCCTCCTAGTGTCAGTTGACACTACAGTCAGATGGCATTATTGCTAATAGTGATAGTGAAAGTTCTGATTGTCTCCTGAACTTGGCTTTGACACCATTCCAGTGATGAGCAGGAGTGAAATTTCATGAATGCTAGGTGAAGGCAAGTGCATGGTTAGGCTTGGGATGCTTCTCTTGTCATCTATGTCATCAGTGGGGATTTAGGGGTAGCTGCTCATTATCTGATGGATGAACCTTCTGGCTCCTTACTTGGCCTTATCTGATAATACATTAGGAGAGGTTGGGGGCACTTATTATAGCCTTGTGAGCCCTGAAGTCTATAAGTTCCACAGACTTGGAAACTATGAGAAGGACCACAGCTTTTTTTAAAATGATGTTTGACTAGAGTAGAGTGATTGTCTTAAAAGTTTTTGTCCTGGTAGGGTAGCTCTTTTGACTTGAAAGAACAGGTCCTCCCTCTTTCTCCCTCCCTCCTATCTTCCTTCCTTCCCTCCCTCCCTCTTTCCTCCTTTCCTTCCTCTCTACTCCTTCCTTCCTTCCTTCCTTCCTTCCTTCCTTCCTTCCTTCCTTCCTTCCTTCCTTCCTTCTTTCCTGCCTGCCTGCCTTCCTTCCTGCCTTCCTTCCTTCCTGCCTGCCTTCCTGCCTTCCTGCATTCATTCTTTTTTATCTTTCTTTCGTTCTTCTCCTTCTTTTTCCTTTTTGCCTAAAAATCTGTAATCATTTCTGATGTGCTTCTTTAGCATTTGGTCCAGAATACTTGAGATAAGGAACTTTGTTGTAGTTAGTGGAAGAAAAATGGAACCCAATATCTACTTCATCTACTTAAAAATGGAAACATCAAGATTTTACTTTTTAAAGACTCCTCTTCTGGTAATGATATTCAAACAACAAACAACAAAAAGAAATTTTATGCAAATGTCTATCTTAGAATATGTTCCTCCTTTTGGTTTCCTTAGTACCAATGGGAAAAGTGTGAAAGGCGTAGTAGTGAGTAACCACATAGGCCTGAGTCTGGTCTTTTTCCTATTGCAGATACAAAGAAGATAGCAAGGCATTTATTAAAGCTCTCAAAACAATCAAAGCCATTATTACTTCTTCCTGCTTTATAACTAACAAGACACATCCTCCTTAGTAGATTTTAGATCAGTTGATAAGTAAAAATTCTCAAGGTTAATAATGGCAGTCTCTTTAATGAAAAATAGATTCGCCTCCATTAAGAAATATGTATAGCATACTTATTACACCTGACATGACAGACACTTGTCAGGCTGGTTCCATGTGTGGGTGTAAGTGAAAATTTTAAGTGCAAAGTTACTTAATGAAATACCAGGGGAGCATCTTCATGGTGGTAGCCATCTATAATATTAGATACTGTGTAGATTGAGATAGAAACGTGTAAAGATCCAGGCAAGTGTGGGCTACCTAGTGAAAACTGTCTCAACAAAACAAAGAGAGAAATAGTAGAGGAAACTCCATTAAAAGCACCTGAACACAGTCCTGTTCTTTCACTTTCCTTTTTGATCTGTCATAGTGAGTGATATTTGCTACCTAGTGTAATCTGCCAGAGATTTGGGGATCTTAGCTATCTCTTCTATCAACAGGACCACTTTTAAAGCTCAAGCTGAACATGCCACCCCAAAATATTACAAGATCGGTACAAGAATGTGCTTAGTACCTTCTCCAAGTGTGGTTGGAAGGTTTGATACTACATCCTTGGCTATACCAAGTCACTCCCAGATGTGAAAGAGGATAGCTACTATCATGTCCCACCGAAAATCACAGGGCCCCACACATTTAGCCCCTGCTCATAGCACACATTGGCCATTAAGTTAAATATCAGATTGTCACAGGCTGTCCAGGAGGGGAGAGTAGGCAGTCTAGAACCCCTGACAGTGAGGAGGCCACATCATGTCAGCTAAGGCTCAAGTTTGTGATCCATGCTTTATTATTCCATTGCACTTCGTATACAAAACACAAATGTGTTCAAAGATGAAAATGTCAAAATATTAAAGCAGTCATTAAAAGCATTCGTTTCCAAGTAAGGAATCCCTTCAGGACAGGGTCCTGTAACTTTACTGTTTCCCAAGAGGCAGGCTCTTGGTAACAAGGACACAATGGTGTGAGGTCTTGAGAGTTGTGGAGCTTGCTGCAAATGAAAGCATTAGTCTTTTAAACATACATCTCATGTGTTTTGTTACCACCCCACTCAGGGAATTTGGCTATTTTTAAACTAAATTGTCGTGTTGTTTTGACATTTGGAAGACATTAACACTTTCAAGTGGCTATGATACGATGGATCTGTTGACTTTCTTCGCTACATCCTATCTTAGTATTATGGCAAAGATGCACATTTTACTCTCATAAATTTTGTAGTGATCCCATTATTGTTCTATAATTATTCCTTCAGGATGGGAGTTAAGTTCCATTACTCAATCAGTACTGTTTTATTTCATCTAGAACAAAGAAGATGCAGCATGCCGGTTGTCAGTGATGAACTAAAAGTCCTCAAGTGGCTCTTATCAACATCTCTATGTCTTCTTTCTCATTATGTTTAGGAAGTTCTTGTTTTCTTTAAACTTTCAGTTCCACTTGCTGTTGATTCTATAGGATGTATCAGTATCTCCATCTATACCCATGGTTGACAGAATTGCATTGCTTGTATAAGCTTCCAATAGTTATCTGATTTTATTGAAATAGATATATTTTTCAAATACAAGTATTAAAGGTCAAAAAATCATTGTAATAGTTGATTTTGATAGTTGGTTTTGAATTCTAATTTTTGAATAATGTCAACATTAGAATAATTTTTCCTGAACACTGTTTTATGAGAGTCTATCACTAGATTTGCCACATTTAGTCTTTCAATATTTCAAAGTATTATTGTTTCTATCTTTTGTTTTTTGAACTGGTTCTGGGGCTTGAACTCAGGGCCAGTGCACTGTTCCTGAGCTTTTTCTTTCAAGACTAGTACTCTACCACTTGAGCCACAGTTCCACTTCCAGCTTTTGGTAGATAATTAGAGATTATAATCTTATTAACTTTTCTGCTCAGTCTGGCTTTGATCTATGATACTCACATTTCAGTTTCCTGAGTAGTTTGGATTGCATGTGCGACCCACTGGAGCCCAGCTTATTGTTCGATTTTACATGAAACAGGCATAACAGATTTAAGTATTTGCTCTAAGAAACTGAGAGGTGAAAAGTTTTGTTGCTGTTTTGTTGTTGTTGTTTTGATACTCAGGTTCTTTCTTCCTAGTCCTTCTCCAACTGTCCTCTCTTTGCAAAGATATTGCAAACATTTTTTGCTTTATTTCTCATCTTGATTTAAAGATAGATTTTCATACATAATAAGATAATTCAAGTCTCATAATTATTTTGTTGTTTGTTGCTGTTGTGTATATATTTGGCCACTATAAAATACTGGAACACCTAATATTAATAATAAAATTAACTTAATGGAACATTTTAAAGAACTGAGTTAAGATATTCTCCCACTTGCTTAGATTGGCAAGATGTACCTGCAATATTCTTGATAAACAGACTTTTCTACCTGGAATCTCCTGCATAGGAGACAAAGTTACTGAAGGACAAAAAGGATATATGATAAATGAATTCTCTAAAGGTGTCCTTTGGCACAAAACTCAAAGACAACAAGCTAGTTGAATTACACAGGGTCAGTTTTAATATATGCCTCACAAAGATAATTTGGGGATATGCTTGTTGCATCTCATTTTTCTTCCAGTGCTTCTTTGACCAGTTCTACTACTATAAAATGGGCTTTAGCTGAAATATTTAAATTTCTAAAACTAATAGCGCTAAATTATTATTAGGTAATTAGAAGGTATTTGAGATATTAAAATAGTTCAAGACATAGCACCTCCAAATATTTCTCTTTGGCATAAGGTTTACCTGGAGTTGAAGACATTTGAAAAAAAATAGGTGCAAGGAAAGCCATGATATTCCCAAATAAGCATCAAAATTTCCTACAAGAAAGGTGCCCTCATAGTTCCAGTATGAAAATAATCCCGCAGATTAGGAACTAAAGCAGAAAGGAACCTACACAAATAAACTTACTAATGCAACCTTCATTTTATACTAGTTTTCCTCCCTTAAACCTTCTAGCCATACCCCAAACCTATTTGTTTTGTCATTTCTTTAATTTAATTTTTTTGTCGGCTGTGCGGATTGAACTCTGGGTCTGTGCGCTGTCCTTGAGCTCTTCAGCTCAAGGCTAGCACTCTACCATTTTTTTAAATTTTATTTTATTTTATTTGTGAACATACTGTACAGAGGGGTTACAATTGCATGGGCAGGATAATGCGT
>NW_012267225.1:28071893-28078420 GCF_000151885.1 Dipodomys ordii
CAGATGTGTATTCTTGCCTTGGCTTTCTCTCACTTGTCTAACTCTCTGTCCTGTGATGGCACACTTGGTGTGTTTCTCTGGCTTAGGACTGTTCACTGGAACTCTAAAACTGCTTTCTATGTGAGAGCTTGTTCAGATTCCAGCTTCTCCTCCGCCATCTTGTCGCCTCCCCTAGCACTCTACCATTTTGAGCACAGCACCCTTTTTGTTTTTCTGGTGATTCATTGGAGACAAAAGTCTCATGAGTTTCCCTGCCTGGAATGGCTTTGAACCACAATTCTTAGATCTCAGTCTCCTGGGTAGTTAGGATTACAGGTGTGAGCCACTGACACCCAGCTTAAAATGCATTGTTTATTTGTCAAAAAAGAACGGTAAGTTTTCTTCTCTGGTCACTTCTCTCTTAATTTTCCAGTTGTGGCTCCCATGAATGTGCAAAATTATTATGTAAGGTGATTTTTTTCCCTGGTTATGTGCTTATATCAGTTTATTATGCCCAGCCAGAGACAGAAAAGGTAGCAAATCTTTCCTTTCCTGCAATCTCTATTCAATTAATATTGAGTTTCTTGACTCTTTTGCATTCAGAAAAATCTTGTCCAACAAATGCATTATATTTTAAGTGGTTTACTTATTATTTGTATGGCTTAAAGAAAAAGAAACTAATAAAATTCTAATAAATTTTAATATAATCTCTATTTTCTACATTGAGAGGAAATTTTACTTAATGTGAGCAGACTCAGAAATCAGAAACCATAGTATGGATCCTATTCTGTGTTAGTACCTGTAAAACCTGGAGAAAGTCAGGTATACCCTTAAGTCTCTTCCTCAGTGTTACTTTACACAAAATTCTAACAATACTTTATGTCAAACATTAACTATTAATATTATTTGGCTTCATTTTATTGATAAAACTGAAAGCAGCTTCTTATGTATCTTTGTCCATTTTATGTGGCTGTAACAAAATTCAGGTGGCTGAGTAATCTTTGAATGAGAGGGTTATTTAGTGTGCATGTTTGGGTGCTGGGATCTGACAGCTGCACCTGGTTAAAACTTCATGCTAAATCACTGTATTGGGGCAAGTAGTTGAGTGTGGGAAAGTGGGCAAGAAAGAAGGACACTTTGAAACAACCTGTTATTGGAATAACAAATCCATTCTCATGAAAACTATACCAATCCCGTCTACATACCCAATCAGTTCTTAAAGGCTTACCATTGTCCCATGCCATTGCATTGATAAATAAGCTGACCATGAGTTTACATGGGGATATATAATGTTCAAACTATCACCTGCTCTCCTGATCTTTTCAGTTAAGTTATGGAAATTAGACAAAAGAAATATGAGTTGCAAATGCTTTCATGACTGAACAATCAAAATCAGTGAATGGGATTGAATTTAGTTCAGTAGAAGAGCACTTGTCTCATAAATAAAAGGCCCTGAGTTTGGTCCTCAGCTGTAGGGGAAAAACAAGGTAAAAAAGATCAGAATAAGTCAACATAACTATCTGGGCTAAAATATATCATCTAATTCTCAGGTAAGATCTATTTTATTGCTCAGTATAGCGCATAATTAATGTTTATCCACTTAACTGTATGCAAAGTTCTTAGTAAGTGTAAACCTCACTTAATCTAGATCCATGCTTTCATATGCACTTATTTAAATCCTTCAATATAAAGCACCTTTCCTACTAAAATTGTTACGGTTGCTTTCTACTATATCCTGGAGATTCAACTTATTCTGTCAACTCATTTGGAAAGTTTCCTTACATATAACTCCAATTTCCCATCCATTCTGAGTCTGGGTTTATACATTTTACTAATTACTTCTCACAGATCCTAGGTTTAACCAAATTTTCCCAGTATTTGTATTTGCAGAATTCCTTCCTTCCTCCCTCTCCCCATTCCTTCATTCCTTCCTTTCTCCTTCCCTTCTCCCTCCTTTCCTCCCTCTCTCCCTCCTTCCTTCCTGTCTCCCTCCCTCCCTTCCTTCCTCTTTCTCCCTTTCTTTGCCTTTTTCTCTCTTTCCCTCCCTTCCTCTCTCCCTCCCTCCCTCCCTGTCTTCCTTCCTTCCTTCCTTCCTTTTTTCCTTCCTTCCTTCCTTCCTTCCTTCCTTCCTGTGCCTGTCCTGGGACTTGAAGTCAGGGCCTGGGCACTGTCCTGAGCGTTTTTTCCCCATTTGGTTATGGGGCTTGAACTCAGGGTGTGGACTCTGTCCTTGAGCTCTTTTTGCTCGAGGGTAGTGCTCTACTACTTTGAGCCACAGAGCCATTTCTAGTTTTCTGGTGGTTAATTGGAGATGAGTCTCATGGATTTTCCTGCCCAGGCTGGCTTTGAACCATGATCCTCAGATCTCAGCCTCCTGGGTAGCTAAGAATACATCTGAGGGCTTTTTGTTTTGTTTAGCTCAAAACTAGCTTTCTGTAACTTGAGACAGAGTTCCACTTCTGGCTTTTTGGGTTTTTTTTTGTGGATTTTTCTGTCAGGGCTGGCTTCAAACTACAATCCTCAGATCTCAGCCTCCTGAGTAGCTAGGATTACAGGTATGAGCCTCAGGTACCAGGCAGACTTTCCTGTTTTTCTCTCCAAAATAGATTGCTAGCTCTTCAGGGAAGAAAGGCTTCTTCTGCAGAGTAGTATTTATCATGTAGAATAGGTACTAAATATTTGATGGGCTTGGAGCTTAATACTGGAATAGGGTGCCAATCTTCTACCCTTGACCATACTTCTGTAACTCTTAGCCTATCCCTCTTTCTCTTAGTCAGAATGATAAGTTCATGGCACACACAGGCAAGCAAATATTGGTTCCCACATTTCCTTGTACTGGGGCCAGAATTTCTAAGGTTCTTCATACTGTAGTCAGTTCCAAAGCTGCTTATTTGGTGCATGAATTATCTATTGGTGGGCACATCATTTCCACTCTATAATTTTTCAAAAGCATATTTCAGAAACAGCTATGAGGCATTGTTTTTGAAGCAAAGTCACACAGAAAACTTGGGAGAGATATGTGAAGAAAAATTCTTCTGTTTAACAATGTCAGAAAAAGCTGTACAGCCTGACCCTTCTTGGGATCACATTAACTGTGAATAAACAGTCATTTACATTACGTGTATAAACCAGATTTGCCACAAATTAATCTGACCAGAGATATTCAAACTCAATGTGTCATGGTTTGTTTTCTTTGGATTAAAAAAAGCCAGGCTCTTTGCTAATCTCACAAAGAGAATATTCTAGTAATTTCTAGAAACTATGCAGGGGATAATATGCACTGAGCCTCTAATGAGTAGATGTTTTGGAGTCTTTTGTAGTCTTTGTTTTCTTATTTTTCAGGTTCCTGTTTGTCAATTTATACACTGATTTATAATTATTCGTGGCATTATTTTATTCTGCCTTTAAAATCTTTAAAGAACTTATTTGATACCACTGGCACTAAGGAAATATACGATACACTAAAGAATCCTTAAAACATGGTAATTATTAAGAATATTGTGAATATGAAGACACATGGGCCTTGACATAAGTACCTGTGAGCTTTTTATTTTTTAAAAATGAACCAATCAATTATTGTTTATTTGAATGCTATGGACGAGGCAGTCAATTTTTATCATTAGTTTTTGTTTATTTGATCATTCTTACCATGCTTTTTTATATAATCGCAACTGGGACATTTGCATTTGGTAGTCAGAACACAGATTTCTTGTGACTAAATGTGTGTCTGATGCAATGTACTTGAAATTTAATATATTTGCAATTTTCCCTTTGTATTTTTATTAAACTCTCTCCTTATTTTTCTATTCTTCCCTGACTGACAGATGGGCTTATTTCTCCTGTATGTGTTTCTGTTGCTAATATCAGTAATTCAATAGTCAAAGAAACCAGAAATTAGCTTGTACCACATTTTCAGCTGAAAATGTTTTTATCAAGCGGCATTTCAAAGAGAAAAGAAAACATAATACTTTCTAGATGATTTATTTATAAAAGAAAAAGACAACCTGAGTTTCAGACATAAAAATAATGGTGGAACTTGCTTGCTAATCCCAGAATCCTAGGTTGACACAAGGTTACTTCCAAAGTCCCTTTGGCTAGGATCTCTGTTCCTATCATCCAAACCATAGGCCAATTCACTCAGATAAAATGTGCCCAATTCTATGCCTTAGCTTGTTTATTTGATAGGTGCTTATGTTTTATGAAGATATGAGAGATTTTTTAAAATTAAAATTGAATTGTGGTAATTGTATAAGATTGGATTATGGTAATTATTGCAATGTAATAGTGATCCCATTAGGACACAATGCCTTCCCATGCCATTCTTTTCCCAGTAGCCTTTCCAATCTAGAGAAAGCTACATTGGCATCTGGAGCTTAGAACCTATATTGTCCCGAACACTGTTGATTAGGTTTCACACAGCCACATCTTCATCATTGTGTTCCCTGTGTCCTCTGTGTATACTTACTGACTCTCCACCAGCTGCTCCTGGGTTATCACATTTCCAGTGACAGTCAACTCTTTCCTCATTGACTAGGTGTGAACTGTACTGAATGGCTGAAGTCTGAGGTTTCCACATGCCCTGCCAATTGTTTCTCAAACTCCTTTTTAGAACCACACAACATTCCCTTCAAATCTAAGGAAGGAATTGAGAGGAATCATAACAATTGTATGCATCTCTAGGTCATGAGAGGGAGGATGAGGAATGTTAGAATCAGTCATAGTGTTGCTGAAAACAGAACATGTTCTTTGCCTTCACTGAATTCTGGGCCTGTGATGAAAATGTTCAACTTCATTTAAACTATTGATTCTGCTGCTCCTCAGCACCAGTTATATAAGGAAATTTATGCTGAATATTCAAAATACAATGTTTCTGTCTGCTATTCAAACACTCCTATTTTCTCTACCACAAGGATAGCCTGCTTTCTTATATTTTCCTTCTCAATTGACTTTCTGGAATAAGTCTTCCAATATCTGATTTATTTGTTTCCCTTTGTGGGTCTATTTTTTACATTAATTTACTGTTACAACAATTTCATTGTAAACTTTTCTATTTTCTTCTCCTCATCTACCCTCCTTGAGTGCCCTCAGATTATAAAACCTTGAAGGGTCAGATGCTATCTTCCTTTTTCCTTTATTGTATTTAAGGTGTTTAATTTGGCTTTTCTTCTCTTTCTTTGCTTCACTAAAGGAGGGAATATAAATATTTTCCCTCCAGGGAGGTTTCTCAGGACTTTTTCAGCGGGTAATGATTTGTACTCTTTGTTTAATGGCCCATCAAAGTCTATTAAGAAATAGCAGAAAGAACAGAGAACTTCAATGGAAAGTAGAGGTAGATAGATTAGAATGAGATTTAAAAAATATGCAAAACTATAAATAGGATCTAGAGAAGTAGACAAAGGAAGGAAGGATAAAATCTAGGAAAGAGAACCTGAAAACCAGAGAGGGTAGAGCAGAGTATGATCTAGTAAAGGCCTCTAGAAAAGACCTTGTTCTTTCTGGCTCAGAAAATGCAATAGCCAAATTCTAAGACACATACACTCTTCAGTGCTCACCTTCACTGGAGCTGGCATCTCTTCTTTCTTCTGCTTAAGAGAAAGAGCTGTAACACTTCTCTGCTTTCTGAAGACAGTTTACTGTAACAGCATCAGGTACTTCATATGCTCTCCTTCCATCTGTGCCTAACACTGTCTAGTTGGGACACTAATACTATTCATATGAATCAGGTTTCTGACATATAGTATCTATATATAGTATGGATTTCTCTCTTGATTTCAATTTCCCATTTACATAATATCTCAAAGTAGTGTCTCAAAGCCAACCTCTAATCTTCTTTAATATAGTAAATAGTACCTTTATCTATCCAGTTTAAGCCATGAACCTGAAATTATTCTAGACACATTCAAAATGTATAACTTTAATAAAAACTTTAATAAAGAACAGTTTACAAATTTTAGGCAGGTGCTTAAATACTCACCAGGTAATATTGCAATATTTTGGAGATAGTGAACAGAAGTGCTAGACCTGAAATTTGTTAGGGCTAGTCTAATGGGCTAGTGATAATCTGTTATTAGACCTGAAACATACTCAGGCCAAGACTATGAGTATTGAGGCAGGAGGGTTTGGCAAGGAGGACCCCAGTGGTTATGTACCTTCTAGTCAAAGGATATAAGACAATGTACTCATTGTCCTATATCCTTTAGGTGCAGCCAGAAACAATGCTCTAAAGTCACCCCTTTTCCCTTAATTACTGCTCTGTCCCCAGACACATAAAAGAAGGGGAACAGGGGCTGGAGATGTGGCTTAGTGGTAAGTGTTTGTCTAGCATACGTGAAGCTCTGGGTTCGATTTCTCAGTATCTTATAAACAGAAAAAGCTGGAAGTGGCACTGTGACTCCAGTGGTAGAGTGATGGCCTTGAGCAAAAGAAGCTCAGAGACAGTGCCCAATGCCTAGGACTGACAAGGAGAAGGAGAAGGAGAAGGAGAAGGAGAGGAGGAGGAGGAGGAAGAAGAAGAAGAAGAAGAAGAAGAAGAAGAAGAAGAAGAAGAA
>NW_012267225.1:28078580-28222960 GCF_000151885.1 Dipodomys ordii
GAAGAAGAAGAAGAAGAGGATGAGGAGGAGGAGGAAGAAGAAGAGGATGAGGAGGAGGAGGAGGAGGAGGAGGAGAATTCTGCTGGTGCTATCCTAGAGAGTGGGCTCCCTAGGACACAGGACAAACTACAAAAAGATAAAAAGCAGTTAAGAATGCACAAA
This sequence comes from Dipodomys ordii, assembly GCF_000151885.1. Classification (NCBI taxonomy): domain Eukaryota; kingdom Metazoa; phylum Chordata; class Mammalia; order Rodentia; family Heteromyidae; genus Dipodomys; species Dipodomys ordii. The sequence continues at coordinate 28,078,743 of NW_012267225.1, forward strand.
GAAAGCACATCATACATATTTATCTTTACTTATCTACTTACTCCATACTTATTTTAACTCCTATTTACTTAACTCTATCTTCTTACTAACCTCCACATGGCCAGGCATTATGGTAAACAGCTATAATCTCAGCTACATGAAAGACAGAGATAAGAGATTTGCATTAGGAAATAACCGTGGATGAAAGTATCAGCCACTATCTGAAAAACAAAATTGAACACAAAATGGACAAGGCTGGAGGTGTGACTCAGGTCTTGAGATCAATCCTCAAAACTGTGCAAACAAACACTATTATCAATTAAAAAAACCATCCCATAATGTTCTAGGATGTCCTCACATTAGAAAGAAAGGAAAGGATGGAGGGCATAGAACTCTAGAAAAAGCAAAACAGAGGAGCAATCAATCCAGAGGCTCCAAGGCTAGATCAGTGGCTGATACTTTCCCCACTGCATTTTTCACAGGCTGCACGCAGGACAGAGGCCCAATAAGTGTGTCAGCATTCAGATCTCTCACCTGGAGGCTGACAGTTTTCCTGGCTTGTCTGGTTCCTGGAGAGTATGAAGCACCTCTTGAAAACTGGCTCTGCAGTGTGGTACTCACTCTCACACACACTGACATGTAATCAAATGTTTTACTTTGCTTCCATTATCTTTTCATCAAAACACTTGAAGAAAAAATGATTGACACTGTGTAGTTAATTCAGTTGAGGACAAACAATCTTCAAAGCAGTCATCCCTCCCCGAGCTGGCTCAACTGTTTGCAATATTAAATTCATAAATTGAATTACTTCTGCCTCTGACCGACTTTTCTTGGAAGTTGATATTATTCTTGTTCTTTTTACATAATCAATCATGGATTAAAGTAGGCAACACAGGTTGTTTGCTACAGATCAATTTCTCTATAAAAACCACAAAGGGGAGAGCCAGAAAGAAGAGGATGAATACTCTCTAGATTGCTAAAATAAGGCTTTATAAAAAAAATTTAAAAATATTGTAAAGGTAAAGAGGGGTTACAGTTACATACGTATGTTTCTTTTTGAACAGTGTTATTCCTCCCCTCATTTTTACCCATTCCCTCATTCCTGACTTCCCTCTCCCCCAAATAGTAAAGAGGGGTTAGAGTTACATGGGCAAGGTAATGAGTACATTTCTTATCAAGTACTGTTACCTCCTCCTTTGTTTTTCCCCTACCATCCCTTCCCTCCCACCTCCTCAACTACACTCCTCCCCCGTCTCCTTTAAATATGGACTGGTGTTATTTTTTCCTTATGCATAAAGTGAGACCAATGAATAGATTTCAGTTATGTGACTTTTAAGTCTAGGCACTTTCTTTTTTCTTGTTTCTTTTTTTCCCCTCGGTCATGGGGCTTGAACTCTGGGCTTGGGTGCTATACCTGCACTCTTCAGTCAAGGCGAGCCCTCTACAGGCTGAGCCACAGCACCACTTCCAGTTTTCTGGTGGTTAATTGGAGATAAGAGTCTCACGGACTTTTCTTCCTGGGCTGGCTTTGAACCATGATCCTCAGATCTCAGCCTTCTCAGTAGCTAGGATTACAGGCATGAGCCACCAGCGCTGGCTAGCATTTTCTTTTTAGCATTATTTTTCTTACCTTCAAGTAGCTGTAGAAGGGGTTTGAATTTAACATGTCTATTTGTCTGTACAGTTCATCTTGATCATAGTCATTCCTGGCATCACTCTCCTTCCCTGCCCCTAATAACTTCTGCCACCAATTTAATCAATTTTCCTAATTATATTTTCATGTATGTACATTGAGTTTTATGATTGTATTCACACAACATTCCTCTTATTCACCTGCTTTCTTCTCATTAGCGCTGACCTCCTCAGCCAAGATGTACTTTATCTTCCCGAAATTTCTTTTTTTTCAACTGTCTGTTAAATAGACAAAGCAATCTTGGGGGAAATAGATTGTATTATAAAACCAAAATAGCTTGGTACTGCCACAAAAACAAACACAAAGACCAAGAGAACAGACTAGAAGACCCAGTCATACATCTATATACTTATAGCCAACTGACTTTTGCCAAAGGAATCTAAAATATAAATTTGAGAAAAGGATAGTTTCTTCAACAAATGTTTCTTAGAGAACTGGATGTCCACATGTAGAAGACTGAGTTTGGACCCTGATCTCTCACTTTGTAAAGTATTCGTTCAAAGTGATTCTAAGAACCTAATGCAAATCTTGAACTTTGAAACTGCTACAGGACAGAATAAGGAAAACATGAAACCTGTTGATATAAGAAATAACTTTCCTGATGGGCACTGAAGGCTTATGCCTGTAATCTTAGCTACTCAGAAGGCTGAGATCTGAGGATCAAAGTTCAAAGCCAGCCTAGGCAGGAAAGTCTATGAGATTCTTATCTCCAAAACTACCAAAAAAGAAAAAAAAAAGACCGAAGTGGAGGTGGCTCAAGTGGTTGAGTGTTAATGTTGAGTACAAAAGCTCAGAGATAGCACCCAGGCCCTGAGTTTAAGCTCTGAGACTGGCATGATAAATAAACAAACAAACAAACAAATAACTATTTAGTAGTTTCTGCCATTTGAAAATCATTTTAGTGTTCTACTCTTTTCCACTCATCCTGTGCATGTCTACCCATCTGGTGGGGTATGTTTTCTCTACTTGTTCAACTTTATGTTAGTCTTTCTAGTCTTGTACAGCATATATATATGTATATGTATATATATATGTATATATATGTATATATATAGTGAGATCTTAGTAGTGATAAAAGTTTTAATTTTTTTAAGTCATAGGGTATTTTTATTGTTCCTTCTGTTAGAAATGATAGGTTTGCTGTGCCGAATCTCAGGGGTTGGCAATCACTGACTTTTAGTATTAATATTCATGCCTCTCTTTCTTTTAAGATTTCTGTTGAACAAAGACATTTATATTTAAGTGACATTCGTTTTTATTGTTGCACTTAAAGTTTTTCTTGTTTTCTGTACTCATTATATGAGCTGTAAGACGCCATGGAAAGATTCTTTTTAGATCTGGTTTGTTGAGTGTTCTAAATGTTTCCTATATTTGAATTGGCTCTGCATTTTCAAGATTTCAAATATTTTCTGATATTACTTTGTTAAGTATCATTTTTATTATTCTAGCTCTATTGTCTTTTAAAAAATTCTGTCAAGGTGATGTACAGAGGGGTTACAATTATATAAGTAAGGTAGTGAGTATCTTTCTTGTTGAACTTGTTACCCCTCTCTCGTTTTTCTCCCTTTCACCCACTTTCCCTCCCCTCAAACTCCTCACCAAGTTGTACAGATCATTTCCAACATATTGTCGTGTGCATATCACTGTTACATAGGTTCCCCTTTGTCCTTTGTCTACCATTTTGTTGTTCCTCTTCCCTTCCATAATTCAGATAAATGTATGCCAACATAATTTATATATTAGGTCTTTTAATAAAGCTTGAAGTTCTTTTAAATGTCTTTCATATTTCTTCATCTTTTTCTACCTGTTCTATTATGTCTAATTTATTTTCAAGTCTGAATATTCAGTCTACTCTACAGGACATGTGTTTCACTTTATTTTTTATATTTAAGATATCAACTTATTATTTTTGTTTTTTTGATTTTGGGTTTTTTTGGGGGTTGTCAGTTGTGGGGCTTGAGCTCAGGGGCTGATGTCCTGATGCTCAAAAAGCTGATGCTCAATACTATTGTTAATTATGACTACAGAACTAATGCTATTCTATCTGTAAGCTATTGTGTTAAGGATAAGAATACTATATGTAGAGAGTAAGAACTTAGTTATTAAGAAAAAGGAGACTCAAGAAATGTATATAGAATATATATGAAGTTGAAAAGGAAGGAAATGTGATGATACCAGGTACTGAATATCCTTGTGTATATTTCTATTATATGTATATATATATATATATATATATATATATATATATAATTCAGATTTATGAAGGAGGGTTGAGAATGGAGAGTGGAGAGGAGCTGTAAAGATAAGAGTAGTAATATAGAGAAAGGTAGCAAAAATTACCAGTGGAAAACAAAAGTAGAAAAAGTAGAAAGAAAACAACAACAAAACCCATCTGACTTTAGTGATGATGGGTTTGTCTACTAGGTGTTTTCTGTCACCCAATTGGACTGACTCTTCCCAATACACAGATATAGTAGTTCAGCTATGAGATAAATGGGATTCTGCCCTGTTCAGGCTGTTCTCTGGGAGCCTGGATGGTACCTAGGGTAAGAGGCAATGGAACAGGCCTCTAGTTTTAGTGCCACATCTTCAAATAACATTTTTGACCTCCAGCTTTAATTTACCTCAGTCTCCTACATTAGGCTCCTTCGAAAATGTTTTTAGTTTTCACTTATCAGTATTACCACAATTACTTACAATATGTTCACTTTTTATTGAACTAGTTTATACCTTATTAATACAACTACTCTGTAAGCCTCTTGACTACCTAGATCAAGTCTTATTTTCTTTTTTTTGTGAGGGGTCCGGTCGTGGGGCCTGAACTCTGGGCTTGGGTGCTGTCCCTCAGCTCTTCACCTCAAGGCTAACACTCTACCTCTTGAGCCACAGCGCCACTTCCAGCTTTTTTTTTTCTGCTTATGTGGTGCTGAGGAATCAAACCTACGGCCTCATGGACACAAGGCAAGCACTCTACCACTGAGCCACCTTCCCAGCCCTCAAGTCTTATTTTCTACAGCTGAACACTCAGAATTTATTAGCCCCACATATGCCTTTTAAGTGAACACATGCTTGTAAAAGTTGATTTTTTAGATCCATGAAGTGTTTATGTCCATGAACTTTTGAGAAAATCACTTGGCCTATAACTTTATGACCATATGATTATGTTTGAGAGCTACATCTGAAAGAGGATAACAATATTGTTTTTAGAAAGGCCATAAGAACTTAGATTCTCTCCACTTAAGAAACTTCTCAACCAATCTTTACTTTTCTGTAATGTCAATGGAACCCATACTAAAAGAGTCTGCTACAGCAAAGATAACTACTACAGCAAAGATAAAATCAGTTAACACTGAGAGCAACAAACCCAGAGTCATATTAAAGATAGTTTGCTTCAATTTTTACTGAGAAGCAAACCAGAAAAGTAATCCTATTGTTATTATTCTAATGAGTTTTAATTGGAATTACTTTATAACTGTTAAGAGTAATAAAAAATGTTTTCATTGTCCTGTTGCCTGTATTCATAATTTTTATAGCACATAATATCCATATATTATCCATCGATCTATATATGGATAATTATAATTATATATAATATCACTATAATATATAATTATTGCAAGACATAATATTCATATTTGTACATATATACATTGCAAAATTATCAATATAGGGAGATGGGGCACAGGTAGCTGACACAAAGCAATATGTGTCAGATCTGTTGGTAACAAATGACTTTAAGGACCCCATAAAACCTGTAGGCCAGATGTTTCACACCCCTAGATAGTATGTTATTCCCTGTTTGGATATCTCTAAGGTTAGATGAGCAATAGAATATTTTAAATGAGGTTTAAAATAGAAAAAAAACTCTGGAGGTAGAAATTAGGAGAATCTTGGTTCAAGCCCAGCCAGGCAAAAAGTTAGTGAAACGTCATCTCAGCAAATAAGCAGTCATAGTGATGTACATCTATAATCCCAGCAACGTGGGCAGTGGAGGAAGAGGCCAAAGTAAAAAAAAAAAAAAAAATAGGGTGTAAGCAAAAAGTGATGGAGCAGGCTCAGTGATAGAGCACTTGCATCACAAGTGCAAGATTCTGAGTTCCAACCCCAGTGTGCCAAAAATGAAACTGTAAATAACTATTTAAAACAAAAATAATAAAAAATAACAGATTTCTGGTTTCTTATCTGGCAGAGATGTAACTGACAAAAATGTAACCCTAAAAACAATGTAGGTGAGATTCATGCTCATGATTACACACTTCACAGATAAAACCGTTGATGTATACCTGTCACATGCATGAGGCTCGCCAACCTTCCTGTGGCATCCATGACAATTCAGAATAAAATGGGTAAGATAGCATCAGGCTATCATGTTTTCCTTCCCTGCCTGGAATCAAAAACATCCCAGCTTTCTCCTGCTGCTCTTAGTCTGATACCAGCATCTTTTTCTTTTCTTTTTTTAAACTAGCAAAAATGTGATTAAATATTTTCCCCTCTGTCAATACTTTTATCAAAGAATGAACTAAATAAATTAAATCAGCAGATAAAAGGGCATATGCATGAATGAGGTAGTGCCCCTACTCATCACTGTTGCTTCTGTAAGTGACAGATTAGCTCCTCACCTAAAAATCTGTCAAGCAAGTACTTTGAAAATGTTGATGAATTAAAAGCATTATAAGACTGTCTTGTGAAGTGGAAGTAGGTGGCAGCATTATATCCTGTTACTCCATTTATTGGAGCAAAACCTGCGGCAACCATCTTGAATTTTCAATGAGTTTTTTCCTATAAAATTGTTGTTCAAATCTGTGCATTTGCTTATTTCAAGAGTACTACTTCCTGATGCATTTTCTTTCTTCACAAAAAAAATCTCTAAACTAGCAATAATCTATGATTTGTGTTTAGATTTCTAAATAACATTTCAAAAGGTAATACTGAAGATCTTACGTGGTTTTATGTCTCAAATATGCTTTTGTTTTTACAATGTCCTGAAATATTGAATTGATATTAATAGATATCTTAAGATTTGGACAATTTAATCAATGTCATTGTATATTTGGGGGAATCTTCAAATGAAATATGATGTACAGTACATTCAGGTTCATTTGATCTCAGCATGGTCTTATTTTCTGGAAGACCTCAAAAAGATTAGCATTTAGTGTAACACCTCTTAGGAAACTCTGCTACCTCTAAAAAGTAGAGTCTATGAGGCATGCCAGAGAGACCCCAGAGGCCATAGACAGGGGCACTAATCCCATCATGAGGAACCCATCCTCAGGTCTGATTACCTCTAAAGGCCTTAATTCCAAACGCCATCACAAAAGATGTTAGGATTTCAGAATCTGAATTTGGGGAGCAAATGTGCAGCCCAGATTATTGGCAGTATATGACAGTTTTCTCATCTGCAAATCTTTGTATTTACTATGTATGAGACAGTTTCTGGAGGATGTAGGCATGGATATTTATAAGGAATGAAAGATGTAGATTTCCTCATAGGAGCTTTCAGTAAAGAGAGCAGAAAGCTTTTAGAGTACTATATTAAGTGTCAGAATCTGCAACTTTGAGTCCTACCTTTATAAAGAGGAGCATCTATTAGAGAGAATTAAAAACAAACCAAGGAACTACTTATAAACTTGAATTAGGCTGTCGTACTTTTAGCTAATCAGGACAGTGAGATTTGGAGGATCATAATTCAAGCTTAGCCTGGGCGTAATATTCTACAGAGACCTTCTTAACCAATAGCTTGGTGCATAGCACAACCCTGTCATCCAGCCACTGCATGAAACATAAAAGAGGAAGATTTTTTTTATTGATGCATTCTTTGGTAAAAAGCAAAATAATCAAAATAACCAGAGCATAAAAGTATTGCATGTGTGTTTATGCATAAGAGAACCTCCCAAATGTGAGGCCCAGATCTTAAACTCTAATATAAAGATAAATGAATAAGTTAATTAAATAATAATAAAACTCTGTACCAATTGTAGTTGGCCCTCAGTATCTTTGGATTTTACATCAGGGAGTTATCCAACAGCAGACAGAAATTATTTTTAATCATATTTCCATTGAACAGGTGCAGGGATTTTTTGGCATTGTTTTCTAAACAATGACTATTTACAGAGCACTTATTATATCCACAGTAATGTAAATCATCCAGAGATTATTTAAAGCACAGAGAAGAGCATGCATAGATTATATACAAATACTACACTATTTCATAGCAGACTTGAACATCACAGATTGCAGATGTCTGGTGTGCTAGGGAGACAGGATATGTTTGGAAAAGAGGGCACCCTTATATCAATTCCCCAAGTATTTAGCTCATTTTGGGGAAAACTACAATCAAAGAATATTAAAAAATAATAAAAAAGAGGAGGGTAAGTGGAACAAAGAGAAATAACCTGAATCTATAGTCAAAGCAGGAAGAATAAGTATCTCTTCACTTCTAGCTATTCATCTAATCTTTAAATTTCAGCTTGTTCTTATGGGAAAGAGGACCTTGGGATTCAGTGGCCTCAAGGCTCTGCAGCGATTCTGTGTCTAATCTGTTTTACTGCCTTACACATTTTTAAAGGTTACATTTAAAGAATCCAGGCAGCTGATCTACTTCTTCAACATTGGTTTTGATTCCTATTTATTTTATTATCAAGCTTATGTAAAGACAAGCTTGCTAACAGTGTGAAACAAAGGATCATTACTCAGAAAGCGACATCTCAGCTGTGTTGTGATTAAATGACTTTGAAGAGCACAGGAAGTATATTTTTCACCAATATTGTTTTCCTTCTTCTCCACAAAAACCTTTTTGTGCAGGGTCAAGTGCAGCATTAGATTCTAATTTGATTTTCTACATTATAGAACAGTCTTTAACACAGCACTGAGATATGGCCTTATCTACAGGGATTGTTTTGGAAAGAAATGCTGCTATTCCAAGTGATAGGACAAGGTAGCTTTGTTTTTCTAAATTATTCAGAGAATAAATAACTGGCTGATTTTCCGATATGCAGATAAATATCACGTATAATTTAGCAAGCAATAGCATGCCTGAATACATGAATATTTTTCTTTTGTGGGAATATTGAACCTAAAACAAAAAAGTTGTTTTCAAAGACTAAATATAAGATCTTGAATAGTACCCCTAGGAAATAGCCAATTAGATAAGCTTTATTTTCTTCCCCCTAAAATCTTCCCTCTTCAACTACTGATAGGAAGTTCTCTCTGGACTGACCTTTTAGGGTTTCAAAATGGAGACTGAAATTTAATAAATTACTACACTTTTATTTATGATGAAATCACAAATAACTCATGTGAAGATGCAAAATACAACAGCATTGTAAACTCTTGATGCCAGCCAGTCCTGTTTTTACATCCATCTGTCCTTCTAAGTACTTGAGGTTTTCATTGGAGTTTTGAAAATCTATTCACTGAACCCATGATTACAATTTTAAATAAAAATTCCAGACAGATTCCATGCATGTTTCTATTGGAGAATCCTTCCTCTGACATTATTTTGGTTTCCCAGTTTTAAGGCCAGCTGGTTACTTGTTTTTGGTTACTTGTTTTTGTTGATCCCACAATTATGCTTTCATCTTTGCTTCTCTTTGGTCTCCACTTCTCTTTTTGTTCATTCTTTTCATCAAATATTCACATTACGGTCAGTCTATAAATGGAACCTGCTCACACCTCTATAATTCTACTTCCCAATACTTAATTATTTCTCTCTTTCCCTTATGGTCATGCAGATAGATCAACACTAGATAATGGTGGTTTAGGAAACAGTCTCTTTAAATATGTACTTAGCAGGATATCTATCTGTATTAGTTCTCATAAGAAGGATATACTATTCCTAGAGGGTGCTGACCCAAGAGCAAATTTTAGCATTCAAGTGTCTCACTATACTGTTCACTCTATTTCCCTCCATATCAGAAACAAGTCCATGTTCCCTGGGACAAAAGTAGTCACTCTGTGGATCATCAGCTTATCCCTTAGTATTGAATAGTTCTGGGCATCAAGTGGGAGGATCCACTAAGTTATGAGAGCCCAACCTAGCAGTATACCTACCTACAGACATATACCCACAAGATCTGTACCATTGCATGGAGTGGAATGGCATGGTCTACAAGAGCAAAATAAATATCGTCCCAACCTCCACTGCTAGCAATGCCCTCCCCAAGTCCCTGTGAGAAACACCAGAAGCACAGGTTATAATATTTTCAGTTACAGAGCTTAGCAGAAAGGAGGATTCAGGTGCTGAGGGAAGATATGAGCATCAATTAATATAGACTTACCCTCACAGGTGTAAACATATGGAAGAATCTTAGCAGTCTTGGAAATATCCCTAAATATAAAAGCAATCCATATGAAATGTGTATAATATCACCAGCAGAAATCTGCATCATTACAGAGCTTTTGCTAGCTGGTGAAATAAGAATGACTTTAAGAAGAGACTCATTTTTTAAAGAATTATTAACATCACCTTAGTGTAAATGAATTTACATTGACTTGTGATCACCTTCTGAAACTCAGCACATTTATACTGGTGTAGGTAGAAAAGAACATTTTCATTTGATAATTCGAAAGAAAGTATAATGGGGACTGGCATGATAAGGATAGTTTAACATAAAGAATAAAGTATACATCTACTCTTTAAACAACAAATTCCTAAATGTTGGTGTCAGTAAACTACAAGTTTGTATGCCTTGGTCTTGTTTTTATTCTACTAAATTTGTATTAAGTATAAACTTTATCAGAGACCTTGACTTTGCTCTATTTTCTGAAGAATTCTATGTCTTAAATTGCCCTTTCCTACATTCATGTAAGAAATGATCCCCGTATGTTAAACCTTGTGTCTGACATGGTTTAAATTTATGGCTTGAATGTACTCTTCAAAATTCAAGGAACTTAATTATCAAAGTTATATATTTACCTTGGCCATGATATGGAACAACCCAGATGATCCTCAATGGAGAAATGGATCAAGAAAACATTATATATATATATATATATATATATATATATATATATATATATATATAATACACACAATGGAAGTGTATGCTTTTATCTGAAAGAATGTTATTGTACCATTTGTAAGGAAATGGAAAGACCTGGAAAAAATTATAATATGTGAAGTAAACCAGACCCAAAGAAACAGGTTGCATGGCTTCTTTCATCTTTAATAATTAGAATGTACATATAAATCTACAATTAGACACAATGGAGAGTAAAAGACAAATAATTACACCTGGATATAATTAATTAAACAACTGTCTAAACATTTACTCAGTGAGAACAAAAGAGGATATCCTTAGGAGAGGATTGCAAGGGTTCAATAGCTATGTGCTTATGATCATATAAAATGATGCTTATCAAAATGAATTCCAAGAAATGGAAGCAAGAAGATTTTATTTATTTATTTTTATGGTTTTTTTTGGGGGGGCGTCCAGTTGTGGAGCTTGAACTCTGGGCCTGGGCACTGTCCCTCAACTCTTCAGCTCAAGGCTAGCGCTCTAGCGCTTGAGCCACAGTGCCACTTCTGGCTTTTTTCTTTTTGCTTATGTGGTGCTGAGGAATTGAACCCAGGGCTTCATGCATGCAAGGCAACCGCTCTACCACTGAGCCACCTTCCCAGCCCACAGGAGGATTTTTTAAAATCATACTCTTTGTGGTTCTATTTCTTTTCTTTTATTCTTATTTCCTTGGCTTATTCCCTTCTCTCCCTGTTTTTGATATCTATACCCTTTGTCTTGCACATAAATTTATCTGATTTGGGGAGAGGGGGGAGAAGTATAGAAATGGTGGGATAAAGGGTGAATCAATTCAGCAGTGAAATCCACTATATTCTATGTTGGAAATGAGGTATACAATTTTTGGAGAAGGAAAATCAGGAGGGGAAACACTGAGATTGCAGGAGGGGGTGACACAGTTAAAAGGAAATGAACGCATTACCTGACTCACGTAACTGTGACCCCTCTGTACAGCACCTTTACAATAAAAATTTTTTTAAAGAAAGAAAATCAGCTTTTATATAATTACTTGAGATATAAAGTCATTTTCTTGAGATATTTCTTCTTTATTTTTCATAGTTGTTAATCAAAAAAATGATTTGGCCTTGACAAATCAAATCTTTAAGTATATATCTTCAACAACTATCTTATACCTGTTATATTATTTAAATCATAATTGTAAATTAATGAGTTTCAAGCATAGAAAAACTATAGTATTTGGGAAAGGAGAATAGGAAAAAAGAAACAAAAAACAAAAGACTGATAAAATCAAAGGAGTTAACCTTTTTTTATATCTATTTTCTGGCCTTAGTGTAATTCAGTATGTCATTTTCAAAACTTTCATTCAAAATCCATGTCTAATATTAAATATTAAAAAGCAAACTTTGATTTTTTAAAAATTGCAAATGAAAAAACTCAAAGAATTGACAATATGAATTATTCAGTCTCAAAAATTGTAAGCCATTTAATTCATTCTGGAATGTTGGGATGAGCAGCTCAGAGTAAGGAAGTTCACTTTGCTAATCTCCCCTCTCAATGTTCTCTACATCAATCCTTTGTGGTATGTTTCTCTCAGAATTTTCCATCTTACATAGTGCATGCATAGTCTTTATTTTCTGCCATTGATTAATGTCCTTTTTCAGTCTGTAAGTGAATAAGCTAGAAAACTGATTTTAAAATAATATACAGTATGTGAAAACCATTAAAAAGAAATAGTGATTCCTTTCTGATCTCGGCTGTATAACCAATAGAAATCAATGAGGTATAACTGCTCTTCTGCTTTTCTTTTTAGATTGACTACAAGAGTTGGATCAAATTCAAGTAGTAAATTCTAGCATAAAAGTTTCTTCTTTCAGTTAAAAAATTCAAGCTCAAAAATGTAATTATTAATTCTTGGGACAGCATGCACATTGGAAGTCTAAAACAAATCTGTTTTGATATTTAACATGTAGAAAAATTTGTAAAAGGTCAAATTTTAATGCCACACAAAAAGAAATGATTAATTTTCTTAAGAGTAATCCATTACTCTTAAGAAAATGAGGGCAGTTCTAGGATAAAACATTTACATCATATCTCAGAAAGTATCTACACTGAATATATGAAAAATAAAATAAAATCTTATAATTGAAATAAGTTTTTATTATCATACAGTGTTAGTCATTTGAGTTATTTACTTATATATCTTTGTAGCATTGATTTCATTAGTCAAAAGAATACTTACAAAAAGATTTACAATTTGATAATTTTTTAATTAAAATTCACATAAGACCCTGCTTCCTATGTCTCCAGCTTTCAGAAGACAGAATAATTTTTCCATAATGGCCTGGACCAATTCAATATATCTTCCATTGGGTTTGTTTCTCTGTAATTCTACTAGACACTTCCTATAATCCCTTCGAACAGCTCATCCATTTTCTCATTTTGTTAATTCTTTTTGGGTCCTAGTCATTTCATATTCATAGGATAAGTAATATGCAATCTTTTGCTTGGCTTGTGGTTCAACCATATTGTAATAACAATAAGTATTTCCTTCATTTTTTTCTTGCTTAATATTAGTTGACTAAATGTTTATAGCATTTTGTTTATCTACTCTTCAGTTTATATAGACACTGGGAATGTTTACATATTTTGGTTGTTGTTTGTAGATCTATATTCAGGTTGCTACTACTTTTGAAGGATTTTTTAATCTCAATTCATAAGTGATATTAGTGTAAATTCTTTTGCAAAATCTTTTCTAGCTTTGCTATCAAGGAAATACAAATCTTATAGAATCAAAGCCCCAGACTGGAAAAACAAGCAAATAAAACAAACAAAAAAAACCACTCTTCTTGTTATTTGTAAATTGGTACTGACACTGCACTCAAGGATCAAACTTTCAGTAACAATTCTAAAAGGGTATTTACTTGATTTACATTATCCAATATGTTGGCAAACACTTTTTCCTAATATTCTATTATTTTCATTTTACTTTCAGAAACCATTAGTAATTTTCCTACTTTCTTCCATTATTTTAATAACTTGAGTCCCTTTCTCTCTCCTCACTAAATAGTTACAAATATTTTATCATTTCAAGAGACAACTTTTACTTCGTTGAGTTTTTCCACTGTTTTCTGTTCCCAATTCCATTTTTCTCAGCTCTAATTGTTATTCTTCCTTTCCATTCATTTTCTTTGGTGTGTGTTTGCCTACTGTGTTAAGGGACCATACGCTAAAAATTATGGGCATTTCTCTTTGAGCTCTAGTGTAATCTAGAGCTCATACCCTATATGTTTGGTGATACAGTATATATATATATGTATGTATAATTCATATTTTTATATAATCATATATATTGCATATAGATAGATACATGCATATATGAAGGTACAGATTTACATGTATTTTGGAAAGTACATTGAAGTTTATATGTGTACATATAGCCATTCTTTATGATTTCTTCTTTTATTCATTAGTTTTTAAGAATAAATTGTTTAATTTGAATATATTTGTGAACTTTCAAGAGTTCCTTTATTATTGATTTCTAACTTGATTTCATGTGGACAGAAATGTTAATTTGCATACTCTGATCTTAGTTTTTTGAGATTTGTCCAATAAGTTGTCTATCCTAGAGAAATTTTCATGTGTACATAGAAGTGCATATATATTACTTTGTTTTATTGGAAGGAATTTTCTACGTATGTTTGTTGAGTCTGGGTGGTTTATTTTATTGGTCCATTATTACATTTCCTTGCTGATCTGTCCATTTTATCAATTGTTAAAAATTGAAAGTAAAACTTTCAGATTGTCAACAATTTTTGTTGACTGTCCATTCTTATACTCAATTTCTATTAACTTTATTTAACAGATTTTGGAGTTCTATTGATTCATGTATACTGTTGAATAAACTTTTAGGACTCCCAAATACTCAAAATTAAAAATTTAGAGGGTGGGAACTGATTAGGTCACTCTTGTGTAAAACCTCTGTTTCTCTATATTCACTCATTTAGGGCCTTCACAGGTTTCCTTCAGTACCCATCCATCTTGGGGCATGCACTTCAACTTGTAGATTCCCACGGACACATAAGAGGTTTCCATATATGCTTTTCCTTAAACTCTACATTCTCTAGCCCTTCTATGTCATTTGGCTAGCTTATTGTTAACTTTCAACACTGTCTTTCCTCAGGACTGGTTGAGATAAATAAAGCCCTCAAAGATTCTTCAGACAGACTAAAACAAACTAGCACAAGGCTTTGGGACTAATTCTTTGAGAATTCTTCAAGAATTGTAAGAGCATTAAAACTTTGTACTGGTTGTGAGCTGTTATTCAGGGTTACCACTGAGCAGCAGCCTAAGAGACATAAGCCTGGTCAGTTAAAATGCTACCAAGCGTTCTTATTAGGATTCAGAGTTCTTTCTCTTCTTTCCTCTTCCTCTCCCATCCCTCCTCTTTTCTCTGAAGAAATGCTCACAGGGTGACTGTAAGCTTATGGCTCATTTATAGAATTTAAAAATAGTACTGATAGTTTTTAATGGTTTATTTCCTCTGTGGAGTAGACATTCTCAATTCCCTTTTCTGCTTTTTAGTTAATATCACTCATCCTAAGGATATTGACACGTGTATAAAATTATGTAGTCACCATCAAAATCCTGAGAGAGCACATCTATATCAACCCTCAATAAGCTTAGGTTTACTCACTCCCAGGATTCTGAAAGATTTCATCAAGTTCTATCAATAATTTTTGTTACTGTTTTTGAATAAATAGAATCAGTGAATACATAGTTTTTTGTGTCAGACATGTGCTTAATATTAAGAATTCCAAAGATGACTAGTAATTTATATTGATCTTTCATTTGTCATAAGAAAGCTAAGTTCCATGCAGAAGTTTTAAAAGTGGTAAAAAAAAAAAAAAGAATGAGAGTGACAAAGGAAGATGACAGAGGAGCAGCTAAGAGCTTACCAAGCTCTCACGTAGAAACCAGTTTTAGTGTTCAGTGAAAAATAATGGCTAGAGAGCCACATCAAGTGTGCCAACATAGTACAGAGAGTTTGACTAGAGAGGAAAAATTCAGGCAACTTGTTTAAGGAGAGTGATCGGAGCCCTCACTGGTCATGTGGCAGTGGCTTTCACCATATCAACAGGCGGAGCCTGGGACAAAGGCAACAGAGACAGAGTGAGAAAGGCTTCTACGCACTGCCAGAAGGAAATGACAAGGAGTGGAAATCTTAGTCCTGGTTACCACAGACAGATGCAAACTGTGGAAGGACCGAAAAGCAAGGGAAAGGCTTGAGTAGCCCAACAAGACATTCTCACTCCTTCTCACAAAATAGCATGTACACGGTAGCGCCGTCCCCACCATTGGAGAAGAATGCCGTCTTTGAAACTGTCAAATGCAGGGCCAGAGCAGCTAGCAGATAACTCAGGCCTTAGAAGCAGACCCTTACAAACAATTTTAGAGCAAGGTAAAGGAACCTGACAAGTGGGGCTCAGCTCCACCCACGGGAAAGTTGGCCTTCCCAGTGGAGTAAGCTCTGCCCTGGGTGGAATGACTTTCTTCACTGGGTAAACAGAGCCAGAGGTGTCCCTGCTCCTCTGCAGCCTGGGTAGCTCTCTCTACAGAAGGTTAAAAGAAAAACAATTTGAAACAATTTGGCATAAATTCTGAGAGTGGCTCCAGGCTGGGCCACTAACAAATCAGAGATTTCACCAAGAGACTGGATAAGGACACAAGGTAGACACAAGATCCCCTAAACAAATCAAAGAATTCTTGTATCTACTTAATTGTTTTTTGTTGTTGTGGGGCCTGAACTCTGGGCCTGGGTGCTGTCCCTCAGCTCGTCAGATCAAAACTAGCTCTCTTCCACTTGAGCCACAGTGCTACTTCTGGCTTCATTTGCTTCTGTGGTGCTGTGGAATTGAACTCAGGGCCTCAGGCATGCAAGGCGAGCACTCTCATCTGCGCCACCTTCCCAGCCCATTTTTAATTTTTTTTTTACTTTTTTCATTATTTTTATTTTTTCTTCTTTTTTCTTGTCCCCCCCCTTTTTTTTGCTCTTCTTAATTGCTATTCTGTTCATTCTCAGATATATATACTCATCTTTGATTATTAGGCCTTATCCTTCATTGTGCACATACTTAATTCAGACATTGATTACTTAATTTGCACTTTTGCAAAATTAGTTCCTTTAATTGTAGTGTTGTTTCTTTATACTTATATAATTTTTTAAGTTTTTCACTTTTAAATCTTTTGTTTATCCAAAGGAGGAGGCTGCAATGCTTGGTAAGAAATGTACGCATTAACCTGCCCATGCAATTGTAACCCCTCTGTACAGTATGTTCACAAATAAAATAAAATAAAATAAAATAAAAAAATAACAAAAAAATCTTTTGTTTATCTTTCTTTTTTCCTTAGTTTTGTTTCTTCTCCTTTCTTTCTTTTTCTTCTCTCTGAATTTGTATTAGTGGTCTTCCATCTCTTCCTTTCTCTCCTTACATTCCTTTAATCTAATTTTCTCCTCAAAATTCACCCTATACCTATTAATTTCTGGTCTCCTTACTCCTTTTCTGATTTCCTTAGCCCACGGATCCCTAGTTGTTTGTTGTTGAACTAGATTGTATCCGTACTCATTTTGACTGTCAAAAAAATCTGTGCAACTACAGGGTTCTGGGTTGATGCTTGCCTTAAAATAGTATTCTAGCACAGAATTGGTTTTGCTTTCAAACTCAAATTGGCAGAACAAGAGGTAGAAACACAAGAAAAATGGCAAGTCAAGGAATTGCTCATGATAAATAGGCAACAGAGTAGTTACGGAATATTCCAGAGGAGAGTTCTAAAAAAGCTCTACAAACACTACTGGTCAGCATGGTGAATGAAAAGATTGAAAGCCTAATAAGGGTTCTGGGTGAGTGTGATAGAGCAATGCATGAGCTTGATGAGGCTGATCAAAGATTAATAGAGGAATTGGTGAGCATAATGAGAATAACCAAAGATGAATAGAGGAATTCATGGATACACAAATAGAAAGCTGCAGGAATCTATGGAGTCCACAAATGGAAAGCTGAATGTATTCCAACAGAAGGAAGGGAGTCCAATTGAAAATATAATCACTCAACTAAGGGATTTGAGAGTAAACATTGAAAACCAAATGAAATCAATACAAGATCTAAAACAAAGCTCCAACTAGGGAATTGAAGCCATCAAATCTGACCAGTTAGAAAGAAAGGAAATAAAAAATAAAGTAGAAAGTATTGACAGTAGGTTAGATTATATGGAAGATCAAATCTCTGGGATTGAAGATATCCAAGACATTATAGAGAGAGAACAGACAAGAATTCAATGACTTTTTTTCTTTCATGCAATTGTTTCTAACATTTTTATAAGATGATTTCTATGTTGTTTTTTATGTTCCTCCCCCACAGTATAACCCCTGCTTTCATTGTATTTGATGTTGGTATAATTTGTAGAGGGGAAGGGCAAAAACAAATTGTTTAGCTAGGGATACAGGTGGACCCATTGCAACAATGAAATGTACAAGTCATTATGTCGAAAAATGAACTTTACAACTTTGGTGCATTGGGGGGGAGGGTTGGGTGGGGAGAGCTGGGGGAAGTATGGGAAGGGATGGGAAGGGGGAACAAAGAGGAGGCAACAATGCTTGATAAGAAATGTACTCAATATCTTGCCCATGTAATTGTACCTCCTCTGTACTATATTCTCTCTCTCTCTCACACACACACACAAATATATCCATTCAACAGATAGAAGACACTATCAGAAGGCCTAATTCAAGGTTAATGGGTGTAGAGGAGGGCCTAGAGACAAAAGCTAAAAGTCTAGGAAATTTATTTAACAGAATCCTAGCAGAGAACTTCCCAAATATACAAAAGAACAGGCCCATTCAGATACAAGATGCCTTAAGAATCCCCACATAGACCAACCCAGAACAGGACATCCCACCATCATACACAGGATCAATAGAGACCAAGGAAAGGACCCTTCAGACTGTTAAGGAGAAAAGATCAATTAATTATGAAGGAAAACCAAACAGAATAACTACAGATTTCTCAGCAGAGAGCTTAAAAGCCAGAAGAGCCTGGAATGATGTATGCTACACTCTAAAGGTAAACAACTATCAACCAAGAATAGTGTACCCAGCTAAACTCTCCTTCATAATGGAGGGACAAAAAAAACCTTTCACAGAAAGGAAAATGGAAACAATATATCTCCAACAAACCAAAAGATACTTAAAGATGACCTACATATAAAAAACCAACAAGAGCACAGTAAAGGCCAAGAAAAAGCCCCAAACAGAGAATCAGATAATCATAGGTAGAACCCAGTAGGCACAGCACCTGAGAAGGTGGATAACATGGTAGGAACTACCAAACACTTCTCAATCCTATTATCAATACTAATGGACTCAACTGTCCAAATAATTGACATAGATTGTCCATTTGGTTCAAAAAACAAGATCCTTCTATCTGCTGCCTTCAAGAGACACACCTTGCCCACACAAACAAATGTATTCTGCCAGATGCTGTAATCCAAGCTACTCAGGAGGCTGAGATCTGAGGACAACAGTTCAAAGCCAGCCCTCGCAGGAAGGTCCATGAGACTCTTATCTCCAATGAACCACTAGAAAACCAGAAGTGTCACTGTGGCCCAAGCAGTACAATGCTCACCGTAAGCTGAAGAGCTGAGGGACAGTGTCCAAGGCAAGATCAAGACCCACAACTGACACACACACACACACACACACACACACACACACACACACACCACAAAACAAAACAACAACAACAATAACAAACAGCCAAAACAAACGTATTCTGAAAGTGATAGTCTAGAATATAATCTACCAAGCAAACAGCCTTCATAAACAGGCAGGAGTTGCAATCGTAATATCAGATAAAATAGACTTCAAATTAAAATTAGTGAGAAGAGATAAAGAAGGACATCACCTACTAATAAAGGAATCTCTCCTAAACTAGAAGATAACATTTCTAAATATTCACCAAATAATGGAGCACACAAATTTATTCAAGAAACACTACTTTCCCTACAATCACACATAGACCCAAAGACATTAGTTGTTGGGGACATTAACACACCACTCTCCCTGCTGGACAGATCAACCTGGCAAAACCTCAACGGAGAAATCTTGGACCTAAACAACTGCAACCAACAGACATCTAGAGAATATTTCACCCAGCTGCATTAGAATATACGTTCTTCTCGGCAGCACATTAAACATGTCCAAAATAGACAAAATATTAGGTCAAAAAGCAAATCAGTCCAAATCCAAAAACATTGAAGTTATACCTTGTATTCTCTCACACCACAAGGGAATAAAATTAGAACTCAACACCAAAAACCACCAAAGAAAGTTCTGTAACACATGGAGGTTGAACAATATACTGTTGTTCCACCAGTGGGTCATAGAAGAGATTAGAAAGGAAATCCAAATATTCATAATATTTTAAAAAAATGTATATTCATTATTAGCTTCTCTGGGACACAGCAAAAAGTACTCACAGGAACATTTATAGCTCTGAGTTCCTACACCATAAATTGGAGAGATCTCAAACCAATAATTTAATGATGCACCTGAAGCTTCTTGAAAAAGAGCAATGAGCTAAACCAGAATACAATAGATGGAAACAAATAATTAAAATTAAATCAGAATTAAATGAATTAGAGTCAAAAAAACATAGAAAGAATCAACAAAACAAAGAATTAGTTCTTCAAAAAAATTAACAAAATTGGGGCTGGGAAGGTGGTTCAGCGGTAGAGTGCATGCCTTGCAAGCATGAGGCCCTGGGTTCGATTCCTCAGCACCACATAAACAGAAAAGGCCGGAAGTGGTGCTGTAGCTCCAGTGGTAGAGCACTAGCCTTGAGCTGAAGAGCTGAGGGACAGTGCCCAGACCCAGAGTTCAGGGTTCAGGCTCCATGACCGGCAAAAAAAAAAAAATTAACAAAATTGGAAGACCCTTAACAAATCTTACCAGAAAAAGAAGAGCACACACCCAAATAAACAAATTCAGAAATGAGAATGGAAACTTCACCACATAAAAAAACCAAGATTCAGAACATTGTAAGGGAATACTTATCAAACCTTTATGCTACCAAATTTGAGACTCTGGAAGAAATGGAAGAATTTCTAGCAATTATTGATATGCCCAAACTAAACCAAGATGATTTAAACCAATGTAATAGACCCATATCAAGCATCAAAATAGACATAACAATAAGAGCCCTGACACTCAAGAAAAGCCCAGGACTAGATGGATTTATAGCTGAATTCTACAAGGCCTTCAAATCAGAACTCACAAATACTCCTCCAACTCTTCAATGAAAGTAAAAGCAAAAGTTCACTACAAAACTCTTTCAATGAAGCCACCATAACCCTTTTCCCAAAACCAGATAGGGACTCATCAAAGAAAGAAAACTATAGACCCCCTACTCCCTTTTTGTAATGAATGTGGATGCAAAACTTCTCAACAAAATTCTGGTGAAGTGACTTCAATTCATCAAAAAATAATCATACACTATGATCAAACAGGATTCATTTCAGGGATGCAAAGCTGGTTCAATATATACAAATCAATTAAGGATAAGAACCACATGATTATCTCAATAGACAGAAAAAAAAACATTGACAAGATCCAGCACCCCTTTATGATGAAAGCTGTGGAGAACTAGGAATCCATATGGAACATTCCTCAATATAATAAAGGTTGTGTATGACAAACTTATAGCTAGCATTATACTTAATGGTACAAAGCTAAAGTGATTTCCTCTAAATTCAGAAATGAGACAAGGATCCACACTCTGCACTCATCTTCAATTTAGTATTAGCATTTCTAGCTAGAGAAATAAGACATACAGGGGATCCAAATAGGGACAGATGAAGTAAAACTCTTCCTCTTTGCTTATTTAAAGAACCCCACAATTCCACTCCCAAATTACCCAAGCTGATTCAAAACTTTGGCACAGTTCCAGGGTATAAAATTAACCCTCAAAAATCAATGGCTTTTCTGTATGCCAATTATGAGAAGAGTGTGGCTGAAATCAGGACCAGCTCCTTTTGTAACAGCGCCACAAGCAATAAAATACCTAAGAATTCACTTAACTAAAGAAGTGAAGTACCCTCTGTGATTTAAATTTTAAAAACTTGAAAAAGGAAATTAAATAGAACTAGGGAAGTGGAAAAACCTCCGATGCTCCTGAATCGGGAGGATTAACATCTTGAAAATTGCAATACTGCCTAAGACTATCTACAAACTCAATGCAATACCCATCAATATCCCAACTTTATTCTTTAATGAAATAGAAGAAGCAATCCAAAAATTCATATGGAACAATAAAAGACCCCAAATAACAAAGACAATCCTTAGCAGAAAGAACAGTGCTGGAGAAGTATCAATACCAAACTTCATGGTTGAAATCAGTGCCTCAAACCTGTAATCTTATCTACTCAGAGGCTGAGATTTGAGGATTGTAGTTCAAAGCAGCCCACGCAGGAAACTTTGTGAGATTCTTATCTCCAATTAACCACCAAGAAACTGGAATTGGCTCTGTGGCTCAAGTAGTAGAGCACTTGCCTTGAGCTGAAGAACTGAGGCATAATGCCCAGGCCCATAGCTCAAGCCCCATGACTGACAAAATAAATAAATAACAAACTCTACTACAAAGCCTTAGTAATCAAAAACAGCTTGGTACTGGAAACAAGAACAGACCTGAGAACCAATGGAATAGAACTGAAAACCCAGAAATGAACCCGCAGACATATAGCCAGCCACCTAATCTTCAATAAGGGAGCCAAAGAAATAAATGGAAGAAAGACAGCTTCATCAGTAAATGATGTTGGCAAAATTGGTTAAACATTTGTAGAAAACTGAAGTTAGATCCTCATATATAGCCTGCACCAGAATCAACTCCAAATGGATGGAAGGAATATGAGAAACCCTAGGGTTCCTTGGCACAGACCAAAATTTTCTTAATAAAGACCCAGAAAAAACAAATCAAAGAAAGGCAGGACAAATGGGATTGCATGAAACTGCAGAGTTTCTCCATGGCAAAGGACATAGCTAGCAAGATCAATAGAAAGCCCATGATTTGAAAGAAGATCTTCACTAGCCATACAACAGGCAAGGGCCTCCCTCATATCTAAAATATATTTAGAACTCAAAAAATTAAATCTCCCAAACAATTGTCCCTTTAGTGAGTGGGCTAAAGACTTAAAGAGAGACTTGTCTGAAGAGGAAATAAGAATGACCATGAAGAAATGAAGAAATGCTTAACATCTCTGGCCATAGAAGAAATTCAAATCAAAAGAAGTTGAGATTCCACCTCACCTTAGTTAGAATGGCTATATTCAAGAAATTTAATAACAACAGATGCTGGAGGGGATGTGGCCAAAAGGGAACCCTTCTGCACTGTTAGTGAGAGTGTAAACTTGTTCAACCACTTTGGAAAGCAGTATGGAGGTTCCTCAAAAGATTACACATAGAGCTCTCCTATGACCCAGCAATCCCACTTCTGGGCATTTACCCAAATGATCACAAACAAGACCATAATAAAGCTACCAGCACAGCTATGTTTATCTCAGCATTATTCACGATAGCTAAAATATGGAACCAACCCAGATGCCCCTCAGTAGATGAATGGATCAAGAAAATGTTTGTGTGTGTGTATATATATATATATATATATATATATGTGTGTGTGTGTGTGTGTGTGTGTGTGTGTGTGTATACATACATATGAATTCTATGCTTCCATCAGAAAGAATGACACTGCCCCATTTGTTAGGAAATGGAAAGACTTCGAAAAAAATCATATTAAGTGAAATAAGCCAGACCAAAGAAATATAGTTCTCATGGTTTCTCTTATTTACAATAAGTAGTATATGTCCAGGATAATCTTATCAGATGAGCAGAAAACTCAAAAGCTATGTATGTAAATATAACCATATAAGATGATGTTAAGTAAAATGAACCTCAAGATATGGACACAAGAGACTTTTCTTTGTTGTTGTTTTTCATGTACTATGTGATTGTTTCTTTGAGATGTTTTCCCCCCTATGATATATCCCTATTGTTACTGTATTTGATTTTGGTACCCTGAATCTTGTATATACATTAATCCAATTTGGGGAAGGGAAGGGGAATAACAACATGCTGAAACAAGAACACAGGATGACCCATTGCAACAATGATACTCACAAGACACTATGTTGGAAATGAACTTTACAATTTTGGTGGGGGGAGGAGTGGGGAAAGTAGGGGAAGGAAGGGATAGTAGGAAAAAAAGGAAGGGGGTAACGATGTCTGACTAGAAATGTACTCATTACCTTACTCACGTAACTGCAACCCCTCTGTACAGCATCTTTTTATTTTTGCTTGTCATGGGGCTTGAACTCAGGGCCTGGGCACTGTCTCTCGGCTTCTTTTGCTTAAGACTAACACTTTACCACTTGAGCCACAGCACCCTTTCCACCTTTTTCTCTGTGTGTGGTACTGAGGAATGGAACCCAGGGCTTCATGAATGCCAGGCAAGCACTTTACCAATAAATCACATTCCCAGACCCTGTAGAACATCTTTATAATAAAGTAAAAATTTAAAAAGTGAGAGTGAATGCAGCCTGCAACAGTGGCTTACACCTATAATCCTAGCTACTCAGGAGGTTGAGATCTGCTAAGAATCAGGGTTTGAATCGAGCCCAAGCAGGAAAGTGCATGATACTTTTTATAAATTTAAATTTTGTTGGAAAGGTGATATAGAGAGGGGTTACAGTTACATAAGTCAGGTAATGAGTACATTTCCTTTTGAACAGTGTTACTCCCCTCCCTCATTTTTTCCTACTTTTTCCCTTCCTGACTCCCATCCCCCCACCCACTGATAAATTCATTTCCAACATAGTGTCTAGTGTCACTGTTGAATTGGTCTACCCTAGTCCCACTGTTTCTGTGATTTCCCTAGTCCTCCCCAAATCAGATAAACATATATAAGACAAAGTATATAGAAATAAAAAAACAGTTACAAAAGGGAATGTACCAAAGTAAAGAGAAAGAAAAAAACAAATAACTGCAAGCAGTACAATATAAAGCCTCCTGTTTTCATTTTTTTGAGTTTATTTCAATAAGCATCATTTTATATGGTCATATGCATAGAGCTATTGCAACGTATCCTCTCCTAAAAATATCCTCCTTAGTTGTCATTATGTAAATACTTAGAGTGCTGTTTAATTAATCATGTCCATTGGATTATACTATCCATTGGATTAAATTGTGGATTTATAGACATATTTTAGTTGTTATAAATAAGAGAAATCATGCAGCCTATGTTGTTTTGGGCCACGCTTGCTTTGCTTAATATTATTTTTTCCAAGTATTTCCATATCCTTATGAATGGGGCAATGCCATTCTTTCTGATGGACACATAGAATTCCATAGTGTATATACACCACATTTTCTTGATCCATTCTTGAGGGGCATCTGGGTTGATTCCATATCTTAGCTATGGTAAATAATGCTGTAATGCACCCCAGTTAGAATGGCCATTATCAAGAAAACTAATAATAACAGATGCTGGTGAGGATGTAGCCACAAAGGAACATTACTACATTTTTGGTAGGAATGTAAACTTGTTCAACCACTCTGGAAAGCAGTATGGAGGTTCCTCAAAATATTAAACATAGTGCTTCCCTATGACCTAGCAATTTCACTCTTGGAAATTTATCCAAATGATCCTAAAGCTACCAACACACCCATGTTCATTGCAGAATTCTTTGCCATTGCTAAGATATGGAATCAACACATGAGACTTTTATCTCCAATAAATCATCAAAAAAGCTGGAAGTGGAGTTGTGGCTCAAGTGGTAGAGCTTTAGCCTTGAGCAAACGAAACTCAAGGTCAGCATCTAGACACTGAGTTCAACCCCCAAGACTGGCAAAAAAATAAAAAATACAAAAAGAATGAGAGTCAATGTCTTATTTTAGCATACAGTATTCTTAATCCTAACATTCTCATAAAACATAGAGCAGTTAGAATCATGTAAGTGGCACTATTAAAGAATTGTTTTAAAAAAGAGCAAACATCGTAGTTTGGAAAATAGTGCCCAGGAGAATTATGTAAAGGTCATAGAATATGAATATATATTAATGCACTTATCATGCAAAATTGGAAAAAATATGCTGTTACAACTGAAATATTATTCAAAGACAAGCATTGTAATTAAGGTTTTCCTTTTCCCATGGCAGTGGTAGAGAAATGCAAGTTCATTCTCTGCCTTTAGCCAGTTCATAATCATTTCAAAAATTCAAATGTAAGTCTTGTTGCGACAATGCCTCAAGACTAAATGAATAGCAAGTTAATTCCTTAAAAGCATGACATTCAACTTGCTAAACATTCATATTTCTGCCTAGCATGTTCGGGAATACTACAGCATCAATTAGCTATTTAACTATCAGTTCACTAAAAGCACTTTTAGCTCATCTCCTCTCCAGACTTAAGAAATAGCTTCTCTATTTGGGTCACACTATTTGTTTTCTTACCTTAAGGCAGGTGTCCTTTTGCACTGCCTGAATCTGTCAGGTTAGTTTTAGTGCCTATGCTGCATTTGACACCTGGGATCGATGTGGGTCCAAGGTAGCTGCTCCATTCAGCAAAAAACATGCTGATACTTCCCCCAAACGTCTCCATTTGTACATGTTGGCAAACATTTAAGAAAGGACTTGATTCTGACCTATACACCAGGCAGAAGAGTAATTGTCTCAGATTTAGTCTCCTAAAGAGTAAAGGGATAACATTGTTCAAAAAGAAACATATTCAATACCTTACTTAGGTAACTGTAACAGCTTTGTACATCACTTTTATAATAAAAAGTTATCTATACTAAGATTAAATTTATAAGCCAGATTACATAACTTTTTGGGGGTCTTGAACTCAGCCTAGGCACTGTTTCTGCACTTCTTTTTGCTCAAGGCTAGTGCTCTACCACTTAATCCACCCTACCAGTTCTATTATTTTTTTTTTCTGACTAGTTTATTGGAGATAAGAGTCTCATGGACTTTCCTGCCTGGGCTGGCTTCCAACTTGGATCCTCAGATCTCGGCCTCTTGAGTAGCTAGGATTAAAGGTGTGAACTGCCAGTGCCTAGATTTCAAAGCTTTATGTTTTCTCTAATTTACCAATTAAGATTCATCTTTATTTTCTTCCAGTTTTTCTAACCACATTGGTTTGGTTATTGAAAATAATTGAAAGATGAGATTTGCTTCAAAATTCTTTTTATGTTATACCATTTCATGTTATACACACTATTGACGTTATACCATTTTGATTCAGATTGATAAAAAATATAAGATAAAAACATGATTAGGAAATGTGCATCATTTGGAGTGAACATGAATTGTCAAATAACATGTTATTTTGAATGATGAATGTGATCAGTTTTATTATTTCTTGTATAAAATATTTTACACTTTTATTTTGAAAAATGATTAAATATTTAAGGCTTATAAAAGTGCAAATGGTATTTAAAAATTTTTATTTTATTGAAAATTTGATGAGAAGGGGATTACAGTAATATAAGTAAGGCAGTGATTACATTGTTACCCCATCCCTCTTATCTCTCACTTACCCCTCTCTATTCCCCTCCCCAACCAAGTTACAATGTTCATACCAAGTGTCAAGTGAGTATCAATGTTGCATTGGTTCATCCTTTGTCCTGCTGTTTCTCTGATTCCCTTTCCCTTCCACATATTGAACAATCTTCTATACAAAACACATGGTAACAAAAACTAAGGGAAATGATAAAATAAAAGAAGAAAACTACACATAAGATATAGGAATAACATCTTATTTCTGTATATTGGAGTTCATGTTGATATGCTTCATTATACATGGTCCTATGCACTCAGCAGCTGAATTATTGAGATTGCCTGTTTAGCGTATCATAGACATATTCTAGTTCTGATAAATGAGGGTGATCATGCAACCTACTTAATATAATTTTTTCCATTTCCTTAAGAATGGAGTAATGTCATTCATTCTGATGGAAGTACACAATTCCAATGTGTATATATACCACATTTTCTTGATCCATTCATCTACTGAGGGGCATCTAGGTTGTTTTCATACCTTAGCTATGGTAAATAATACTGTATCAGTGGTAGCGTTAGTGTGGCCTTCTTTGTGGTCATTTGGGTAAATGCACGGAAGTAGGATTGCTGGGTCATATGGACATACCACCTTGAATATGCCCGATCTAGTCTGCTCTCGATACATTTTATTTCTTTTTTTATTATTTTTATTGTGAAAATACTTTACAGAGGGATTACAATTACATGGGCAAGACAATGAGTACATTTCTCATCAAGCATTGTAGCCTCCACCTTACATTTTAAAATTCTTGCATATAGAAAATATAAAAGTCAAAAGCAATACTTGATTGGATTATGAGGGAAGAATTATTAGAAAATAAACCTATAGCCCATGTAATTGCAACCCCTCTGTACAGTATGTTCACAAATAAAATAAAATAAATTAAATACAAAAAGAAAATAAGCCTATAACTTTATATTCTTTTTGACACTAAACAAAAAATTTTATTGATAATTGAATTTACTTTTGTTTTTCTTAGTGATTAAAAAACTTAATTTACTGTAGTTTATTTTAGTGATTAAAAAATCAAGAACAAATGGGAGAATCACAAAGTTTATGTACTGTTTGGATTATAAGAGACAATCAAAAATACAAATATAAAATCAAAATAAAGATACAGAGATGGTATAAATTAAATGATGATTTGAGAGCACAAAGTAAGAAGATGGAACTTACAGAAGATAGACCTCATAGAAATGTCTGGTGCATTATATTTATTGAAAGCACTTATGTCTTAAAAGTAAGAACTAGAAATCTTACAGCGACTAGGGCAAACATGTGAATGATCTGGTAAATATATCTGGGCTTGTGTTGATCCTGTAGAGAAATGAAGAATTACACAGATAAACTATATATGCCACAAAGCATCTGTTAGTGAGCATAGGCAGACAAATCTGCACACTGCGAGTCACCTGATCATGGCCTAACATAAAATGTAAAGTTACAAATGAACAGCAAATTCTCTGATAGGTAATCTTGATATTCCCTCACATACTTTCCTAAAAGAAGTTGGATGAAGAATAATTCACAGATGCCCCCCTACCATTTGTAATCTTATCTTCTCAAGAGGCTAAGATCTGAAGATCATGGTTCAAAGCCAGCTTGAGAAAATAAGTCTAGGAGGCCCTTTTCTCCAATTAACCAGCAAAAAAGTGGAAGTTTGTATTATGTCTCAAATGGTAGAATGCCAATCTTGAGTGTAAAGGTGAAATGAGCATACGAGGCATTGAATTGAAGCCCCAGGATCAGTATGTGCATTCATGTGTACATATACTCTCTTTCTCACCCACACCTACACCCACACCCTTCCACACACAAAGAATAAATTATAACCATCAATATTTATTATTTTTAAAATAAATAAAATTTATAGAAGCTTCACATTGCCAACAGAGACTCACCTGCCCAGCCAGAGACAAAGGGAAACACATCTGACAAATGAAAAGCATCTAAACACTGGCTACAAAGCATACAAATATTGCCCTCAAAGTCTTTCAGAAATTTAAAAATTAATACAATGAGTTAAATTCATGACAAGAAAACAAAAAAAAAAAACAGGGCTGGGAAGGTGGCTCAGTGGTAGAGCGCTTGCCTTGCATGCCCGAGGCTCTGGGTTCCATTCCTCAGCACCACATAAGCAAAAAAGAAAAAAGCCAGAAGTGACGCTCTGGCTCAAGTGGTAGAGCACTAGCCTTGAGCTGAAGAGCTGAGGGACAGTGCCCAGGACCAGAGTTCAGGCCTCACAACCGGACCCCTCCCCTCAAAAAAAAAAAAAAAGAAAAGAAAAAGCAAAATGTAAAGACTCAGGGATGGCAATCAGCAAAATATAAAATTATTCATCAGTAGAAGTAAAAAAATATTTAAAAGAAAGGTAACATTGAAATGAATAACATTCATATTCTCAAAGCCATATTAAGATAGAAAAAAGTAAAAATTTTGGTGGCATCAACATGTATGCACTAGAACACAAAATAGAAAAACTATATAGTATCATAAAAAAATCAATGAAATGTACTATACAACTTAGAAGGAGACTTCAATTGAAAGTCTTTTTAGAGCAAGGAGAAGATACTATTTAATTTATGCATTTATATGATGATCCAAAATGCTATTGCAATTATTAAAATATATAATCAATCATTAATCTTTATAGAAAACTTAAACTGCAGTAAACAAATCAGAAACAATCAAAACAATCAGAAAAACAATTGATTATGAGTTCTTCAATTGAAAATGCAGTATAAAGAGGTAACAATCATAATAGGTTTTCACTGGCACATAAGCTCATTAATTTATAGAACAAAATATAATATTTACCGGCGGTTCTACAGAAAAACATGATGAATTTAATATTTCAAAATGTGACAGTAGTATTATTTTCAAAACAGTGGTGTGAGAACAGGACAGGACATCTGTTTGGGAAAACAACAACAACAAAAAGCTGGGTCTTAATTCTTTTTTGTTGTCAAAAAATAAAAATCCAAAGGACCAAAGTAATGAAGTAAGAATAAAAGTGCATCCATAACTTAGTTGGAAAAAAGTAGAACTTTTTAATTCCAAGAAGGCAGAGAATTTTCTAAGTCATGAAATAATTCCCTAAGTTGCTAAAACAAAGGGTTTTATTCAATCAGCTACATCCCAATAATTCCTACATGATTCAAATAAAGATACAAGATAAATGGCATTCTGAGAAAGAATAATAGCAATTTATAAAACATTAAAGAGTTATCTTTTAAACATGGAAAAGATTTCTAGAAATCTGTAAGTAAATGTTTAACGATGAAGAACAAAGTAGAAAAGATATGGACATACAATTTATAGAAAAAAATACCCTAATTAAATAAGAACTTAGCCTCAGCTATGAGATACTGCTTTCACCTAGTAGATTGGCAAAGACCCAAATGTAGATTGGCAGAGCCCAAGGAATGCAGCGTGTTGGCAGGGGTATAGGGAAGAATCTCATACACTGCCCAGAGGAATATAAATTAGTACAATCCCTCATAGAGGACAAGTTGGCACTAAAAATTTAAAATAGAGATATTCTATTTCTAGCAACTTATCTAACTGAAAAATTCACAGATGTGTAACCTGACAGGTAGGACATTATGCATGGCAAATGATTTACAACAACTTAATTGCATCATCTAATTGAACATTGGTCAAATAAATTTGTTGCACACATATCTGAGAACAATATTCAGCCAAAGTGGAAAGAAGCAAGAAATGTTTCATAAACTGATATTAAGCTTCAAAATTGTGTGGATAAAACAAAAAGTCCCAAGATGTCAAATGATACATTTAATTAACTAAGAAAAAGGAAAAACCGTATGTATGTTAGTTACTCACAGTTACATACTTCAATTTTGAAAGCATTCTCAAGGGTTCACTAGTAGTGGTTACTTCTAGGGAAAGAGAAATTTTCAGGCACTGGATTGGCAATTAAAAGCACTTCCTGGAAAGAATGCATTATACATTTCAAGTATATAGTACAGGAATGTTTTCTTTATTTCTATTTTTTATTTTTTTGCAAACAAGGCAGCTCTACTTTCTCTATAAGCAATCCAGAGACACCAGAAATGCATGGGTCAAATTCTGCTTCTTCCTGGCTGGCTGGTTAGCTAGTTGGCTGGCTGACCTTGAGCAAAGTACTTGACTGTGAAGATTAGTTTTCCTTATCTTTAAAATGGAAATGATGCTTCCTCATGAGCTTGTTTTGAAGGATAAAAAATTAATAACTACAAAGCAGTTATAAAAGTGCCTGATATCGAATAGTGCTTCATTTAATGGTTTCCCCATCAAAATTTTAATACATAAAACAAGTATATAAACACAGATATTAGACTCAAAGTACACAGAACATGGACAAAGAGATGCTCAACACCAGCACAGATTTATTTTGAAGAAGACCTGTCATGGGAGATCTCCAGCAGAGGCTAGAGCCCCTCTATGGCTGATAGGCTGTGGGTATTTCTAGTGGACAACTGGGAAGTTCTGGTGTGGTTTGGATCATTATATGAGGGCTGCTAGGGAAGTCACTTGGGTCACAGCATAAATAGGGTTGCAGGGATAAGAAAAGGTCTTTGTCAATCTAAATACTTGCCAGGGGCCTTACCATAGAGGTGCTGTGGCTAATCAAATCTAACACCAGACACACTAAATGTCTGTTACAAAAAGTGAGGGCAACTAACCTGAGAATCCTGGGACTACTTAGAAAATTATACCAACTAGGATTCATGACCAATATCAAGTATGTAGAGAAGTGGCCATTGAACTTCAAGGAGAGGGAAATCAGTCACAAATGTTGCCATGGAGTCTCAGACACACATCCCAAAGGAATTGTGCACAGACACCTATACAACTCATGACACAAGGTGTGCACACACTGTCACGTTTCATGATGAGATTTTATTCTTAGATGCTGACAAACATAAAAGGTAAACTGGGTCTGATGATCACAGAATATTCAAGCCACATAGGCCTGGCAAGGTGGTACCAAGGGTGGTATTTTCAGGTTTCAGAGGTGCAGGACACAGCAGAAAAGCCCTGGTCCAAGAAGCCTTGTGGCTCAGATTCTACTCTGAGCTTTATTCTCTACTAGGCTAAGTCATCTCCACCAAGCCAGCTTTTATCAGAGCTGCTAATGAGGAAAGAAAGTGGTTTCTCAGGCAACCAAGAGTTGCATGCCTTTGACAGTGTTAGGATTTCATAACCTCACAAAGTAATACAGAGTAATATAGAGTGGATGGAAGAGTCTCTTAGTGCCATTTGGAGATGTACTTTAACATGGTTGCCCAACTATTCACAGGCTATGCAGTCAAACCATTTTGTGCAGTACAATCAGGAGATAGGATGATTTAAGCCTCTTGTTTTATGCCAATGAAGAACCAGGTAGCATGAAAGGTGTAAACAAACACAAAAACAAAACAAAACAAACAACTTTGAGAAGATATTTCAGAAAGATCTAAAAACAGGTTTAGACTTCATCTAAATTTTAAGAGACTTAATTTACACGGTATCTTGATATTTTGAGAAGAAAAAGGGAAAGGTGTACCTTTTCTCAACCCACATGATGGTAAATTCAACAGATACATTCCTTTGTAAAACTATGCTATTCAAATCAGAAGCCAGTGCTCCATCCACAGGCCAGAATTATAGCAAATATAATAAAAGCCCTGAATCTCTCATGCACATATGTGTATATATATATATGATATGTTAGAGATAAGATATGTTAGGTAAGATATGTTAGATAACTCTTGTGGGACCCATACTCTATAAATTATTTTCTTTCTTTATTGTTTGTTTTAAAAAAGTAAATGAAAATGGTGGTGTGTTAATTCAACCCCATGTGCTTACTTTGAGCTGAGACCTGACTACCTACAATATCCTTTGGTGCCTTCCCTTGCTACCCATAAAAAGACAGACTCCCAATACCTCCTTGACTCAAAATCCTT
This sequence comes from Dipodomys ordii, assembly GCF_000151885.1. NCBI lineage: Eukaryota > Metazoa > Chordata > Mammalia > Rodentia > Heteromyidae > Dipodomys > Dipodomys ordii. The sequence continues at coordinate 28,112,008 of NW_012267225.1, forward strand.
GTTGAGTTTTCTCCATGTGAGTACAATGATGGTTCATTTTTCTTTCCTTTCCTTTGGGGTTAGTAGGCTTGAACACTTGGACATACTTCTCTGCCACTTCTTAGCAGTTATTACTTAGTTTTGATTTTGAGATAGGAAAGGAAACGTTTGCTCACTCCTGTCTCATTTCTACATGAGTCTTTCTGGCTGATATCCATCTAATACCTCAAAGAAACTTCCTTTGTTAACACAGGCAGAAGCAACTAGACACTGGTTAAGGAGGTGCAAGAGTAGTGCTCATGGGAGTGAAAAGCTCTGTTCCGATGTTCTTCGCATGAAATAATAAGAAAGTAGGTATTCATGTTTTACCTTTTTAGCCAACTATAGACTCTAGCTCACTCACTTAGCTCCCTTATCACATACAATAATTGGTCTATTCAATAAGTTACTCAGCCAGCAATTTAAATGCTTAGATTTTAACGAGTAGTGGGGGTAGCACTCTTTAGAGTTGGGAGAGAGTTTTAGTGATTTTGGAGAGCTGCAGAGGGTTCTGCAGGATTATTATAGAAATTTCTATTTGATGCTTTCTTAATCTGAAAAGAAGTGGTTACGAATAAGGATGTAACAGTCACTGTCAATTTTTCTCAAGCTGGTCTGTACCTGTTTACCCTGTTACCTTATGTGATGACACACATTGCAGTCTATGTGAAAATGCCCCAGACACCAGTAGGAAAACCTTAATAATTTATTTGCAGTCCATCTTCCTCCAGACAAGTGCATGCTTTGTATTTGCTGAGCTGAGTAACAAGCTCTAAGGGCATGCATGTGGTAGTCTGTAAATGGTTCTTCTTGACATCTTTCCATTTTTCATGGTATTGGTATTTAGCCTCTGAATGCCTCTTTTGCATTTTGAAAACAAAACAGCAGTGAGGAATCAATTGTATGTTGTTGGAAAGAAATGGCATGACCTTGATTATAACTGTCACTTTTGATAGGGAAATAACAGAGGTAAAATTCATCAGGATCAGATCCAGCACAGTCCATAATTTAGAAGGGCATCCTCTGTTGTGCTGGTAAGTTTTCAGAGTCCTCACACCTAAATTAAGAGAGAACCCTTCAGTTATTCTGTGTGATGTGATCAAAACTCTGATGTTGTGCTGGAAGTATACGGGGGGTTCCTGGTATTAAAGGAAATGGAAAATATATTCAGCAAGACTTAAAATAATCTTGCCTTGAATGAAAAAGTAAGAAAATTATTGAATTTATCAAAGAGTACTATTATCATAGCCTTTTGCTATTTCTATTTATAAGCCTTTTAGAGTTTATCATTGTAATTATCTTTTGTTGTAGTGAGTAATGTGACATCAACAACTGGACCATTGACTCACTGGATATTAATTTGGAAACCAGTCAAACAAGTACCACTTATACAAAGGCTTTTAAAATCTGTGTTGGAGGCATAGATTCCCAGTATAATATTAGGGCCTTCCATGTTCTCCTATGATCATTTTTACCTTCTTTTTTGTCTTCTTGAATCGATAATCTCCATACTGCTAAAACTACAATATCTGCCTGTGGGAAATCCAGCAGTCTCTAGAAGATAAAACCAGCACAAAACTGGAAGAATTGCCTAAGCATTTAAAATTACCTCATGGAATGTTCTGATTAGTATCACCTAGGTTTTGTTCAGACTCATGGCCAGTGCTTATTTTCATGGCTCAGAGGAATTATTCGGCAGAGTAAAATTGCGTCCTTTCTCCCACCTCTTTTCTGCAGAGATTTCACACATTGACTCAATTTAATATCACGCCATATTGAGCAAAATGAGGTTTAAAACTCCTCTACAATGTCTCTACAGAGGATTGGAAACCAAGGGACCAGTGTTTTCTCAGCTGCAACTCAGGTTTTGTACTTTTATAGCCAGCTTTAGGGAATTTCAGAATTACATTTTCATATGCCATATCACTGTGTGAGTTACCTCAAGGTGACATTTGATGGCCTCCTTGAAAGAAAGAAATTCCTCAGGTATAGCTTGCTATGTGGCTCCCATTGTTAGGTGAGTAACCACACAGGTATTTTCATCAACAGGAACATTCCTTCCTCTACCTGGTCTCTTGTATTCATGTTCTATACAATGGTTGCATCGTCTTGATAAAAATGAACAGATAAATAAACAGATGTTATTGCTAGGAGTCAAAAGAGTCATAACCTCTCTATGGCCTAGTGCTACCTGTTAAGAGAACTCAGAATCTCACTTGGTCAAGTTTCTTGTCCTGTCTCAACCACCTGGGTCTTGATGGGAACACTACAGAGCTTGTACAGAACATTTGGAACTGTTTTATTTTTATTCCCAAGGGAAAACAACTGTAGCCCTACTGAGTTTTTATAATAAGGATTGTGAGGCCAAGGGAAAGTATAGATTGTAAAAACACATTAACTTAGGGAAATAATGTAGGTTGTACAGGAAATTTTACCATTTTTGAAAACAGCAAAGTACTTAAGAAAATATGAATGAAAAGGTGAAAAAAGGGTCAAATTCAAAATATGGGAGCAGATGTTTGGAGGTAACTATAAGCCAGTGTTTGGAAATTTAAAAGAAATCACACATAGCTGCATTCTCCAAAAATGCATACCTCAGGAATTATATATACATTGTATCAACATGTTCACACAAAAATCTTGGGCTATTACCAAAAATGCATTTGATACCAAGAACATATTGATTTCACAATTATGGCATAAAAGTATGTGCTTTCAGAGTATTCACTGAGATATTTATGTTGGCTATATCAGACAAACAAATGCCATCTTTTTTCTAAAATTGTATATTTGAAGGAATGGCATAATTGAAGTGATTCTATCTTTAATGATGTTGGATTATTGAGTAAAGATGACACCTTGAGGTATCTACCACAAAATAGGCAATAAGACAGATGAAACAACAAAGTAAGTTTTTTGCATCCTTATTTTGTAGTTTCCTTCCCTCTCTCCCTCCCTCCCTCCCTCCTTCCTTCCTTCCTTCCTTCCATCCTTCCTTCCTTTCTTCCTTCCTTCCTTCCTTCCTTCCTTCCTTCCTTCCTTCCTTGCTTCCTTCCTCCCTTTCTTACCTGGTTTCTTTTCTTTATATGATTTAACTCAGGGCCTCCTCACATTTACTTTGGCAATTTTGCTAACAGTCAGTGTTCTATCAGTTGAGCCTTGCCACCAGCCTGCCCTTTTTCTGGTTAATTGGAGATGGAGTCTCTCCTTTTTGAGTGGAAAAAGCTAAAAAACAGATTGATCTGGAACATCCAGCTCAAGTCTCAGTAGTGACAAGGAGACAAAAAAGAAATAGAACTAAGATAATTTAATATCAATACCAAATTTCAAACTCTACTATAAAGCCATAGTAATCAAAACAGCTTGGTATTGGCATAAGAACAGACTTCAGGACCAATGGAATAGAATTGAAAACCCAGAAATGAACCTACAGACCTATAGCCATCTAATCTTCAATAAGGGAGCTAAAACAATAGAATGGAAGAAAGACAGCCTCTTCGGTAAATGGTGCTGGCAAAATTGGTTAACTACATGTAGAAAACTAAAGCTAGATCCTTATATATCACCCTGCACCAGAATCAACTCCAAATGGATCAAAGACCTTGAAGTCAAAGCAGACACTCTGAAAACATTACAGGATGGAATAGGAGAAGCCCTAGGTCTCCTTGGCTCAGGCCGAAATTTTCTGAATAGAGACCCTGAAACACAACAAATCAAAGAAAGGTTGAACAAATGGGATTGCATAAAGTTGCAGAGCTTCTGCAGGGCAAATGACATAGCTAGCAAGATCAATAGAAAGCCCACGGATTGGGAGAAGATCTTTACTAGCCATACAACGGACAAGGGTCTCATATCTAAAATATACTTGGAACTCAAAAAATTAAATCCCCCAACAACAAATCCTCAAAGAAATAACTGCCCAATAAATAAGTGGGCAAAAGACTTAAAGAGAAACTTCTCTGAAGAAGAAAGAAGGATGGCCAATAGACACATGAAGAAATGTTCAACATCCCTAGCCATAAAAGAAATGCGAATCAAAACAACATTGAGATATCACCTCACTCCAGTTAGAATGGCAAAAATCAAGAACTCTAACAACAACAGATGCTGGAGGGCACCTCACTCCAGTTAGAATGGCAAAAATCAAGAACTCTTAATAACAACAGATGCTGGAGGGGATGTGGACAGAAAGGAACCTTACTTCATTGTTGGTGGGAATGTTCAACCACTTTGGAAAGCAGTATGGAGGTTCCTCAAAAGACTTCACATAGAGCTCCCCTATGACCCAGCAATCCCACTTTTGGGCATTTACCCAAATGTTTACAAACAAGACCACACTAAAGCTACCAGCACAACTATGTGTATTGCAGCATTATTTATCATAGCTAAGATATGGAACCAACCCAGATGCCCCTCAGTAGATGAATGGATCAAGAATATGTGGTATATATACACAATGGAATTCTATGCCTCCATCAGAAAGAATGACATTGCCCCATTTGTTAGGAAATGGAAAAACTTGGAAAAAATTATATTAAGTGAAGTAAGCCAGGCCCAAAGAAACATAGGTCCCATGGTTTGCCTTATTTGCAATATCTAGTATATGTATGAGTCAAGCGGAAAAGGTCAGATAATGTGATGTCAGTAAAATGAACCCTTAGATATGTATTTTAATGTTTTTTCTTTCATGCATGTGTTTCAAACGCATTTATAAGATTATCTCTTTGTTGCTTTGTATGTCCCTCCCCCACAGTATAACCCCTGCTTTCTCTATATTTGATGTCAGTATAACTTGTGGAGGAGATGGGGAAAAACCAGTTGTTTAAGGATACAGGTGGACCTGTTGCAACAGTGAGAAGTACAAGTTGTCATGCCCAAAATGAGCTTTACAATGTCGGTTGTGGGGGAAGGGGGGGAAGGAGAAGGATTGGGATTGGGGGGGAGGGGGGAGGCTGAGAAGGGATGTGAAGGGTAAACAAAGGGGGAGGCTGCAATTCTTGGTAAGAAATGTACGCATTATCCCGCCCATGTAATTGTAACCCTTCTGTACAGTATGTTCACAAATAAAATAAAATTAAATTAAAAAAAATTGGGTTCTTCTGTATTTCATTTATCTTTATATGAAACTAAGTATCATCACTTCTTCTTTACAACCAATCATCATGTTTATATATATATATATACATATACATATATATATTTATATGAATGTTAATAAATGTCATGAAGGTCAATAAAAGGTAGCTCATGTGCTTTCTTAATATATGATATAATAAATTTGATATTTTCTTAATTTTGACGTAATTTTTATACTTAAAATTTTATTTAGCTTTTATCTACAAATGGCTGGAAAAGTGTGTTATAATTTAACATGTCCCCTTTCCGTGAATACTACATCTTGGTATATTGGTCTCTGCCCAGACTACACATTTATCTACCAATTATATCATGTTTCCCACTTTCTTTTTCATGCATATACATTTATGACTGTATTTATCCACTATTTCTTTTTCCATTCTAATAGCTCCTCCTACTAGTCCCTATTCAAAATATGTTTCAATTTCCTTGTATTTATTTTGTTAAATTGTGCATTAATTGTTCCAAGGGTTTACACTATAAGTTTCACTCCTGTATATACCATACTTTAGTAATCTTGGTCATCAATATAAATGCATATGCCTCAGTGTGTGTTTAAATGAGAGGTTGCATTTTGAGTTTAAGATTTATATATGGGATAAAATATGCACCCTCTTCTTTCTGGCCCTGCTTTAATTCACCCAGTATGATTTTTTCTAGATCTATCTATTTCCTGGCAAATGTCATAATTTCATTCTTCCTGATGGCTGAATAAAATTTCATTTTCTATGAATAAAATTTCATTTCATGATATATTTTATATAACTAATCACAACACATATTTATGTATAATGTATAAAACTCACACACACACACATGCACACCCCACACATGCACATATGTGTGTGTGTGTGTGTGTGTGTGTGTATTTCTTGATCCATTGTTCCATTGTTGGGTACCTGGGCTGTTCTCATAACTTGACTTTTATGAAGAATGCTGCAGTGAACCTGGCTGTGCATGTGCCTATATTGTATCCTGACTTTCAGTCTTTCAGATAACTGCCCAAGAGGGTATCACTGGGTCATGGGGTCATTCTATTTTTAGTTTTTTGAGGAATGTTCATACTGATGCCATAGTGATTGCACTAATCTACATTCTCACCAACATTGTATTAGGGTCCTTTGAAAAAAAATTGACAATATCTCATATTAAACTCCCAAGGACAGAAGTTCTGTTTATTTTCTCCACTCATTTCTAAGTACTCAGTTCTCTGGATATAACAGGAACAAATTTTGTTAAATGAACTAAAACAATATTTTGTGCCAATGGAATCCTACTGAAAGTAGGTAAAATATTTTAATGGTATCTCTTTTTTAGTTAAAAGAATCTGTTCATCTGAAACCTTGAATCAAATAATCCAAATAGTTGAAACAATTTCTTATTTTTTTTCTACTAAATGCTTACAATTTGAGTAGCCCTATTTTCTCTGGTATGTTTCAATGAAAAGACTGTGAATGGATTATTATTTCACTAACTTGTCATGATATCATTTCTGTTCTCACTTGTAAAGAAAATAAGTAGTGTTATTGTCATTCTCTCCTTAGATGAATTACTTGATTAAAGCCAGAATAAAGAGACTGTAACATAGTGCCTTAGCATTTAATTTGAAGCCAGGCACTGGTGGACCATACCTGTAATTCTAGCTCTTTGGGAACTAAGATTGGGAGGATCACTATTAAGGGCCAGTCACGGCAGAAAAGTTCATGAAACTCTCCATCTGAATACAACAAGGTATATATCTGTCACCCCATACCATGTGGGAAGCTGGGAGTTGGAGGATCACAATTCCAAGCTAAGTCTGGGTAGTAGCCATCAAAATTTTGTTTCCAGAGAGGAAAGATGGATGCAGTAGTTGCACTTGTGTTTCTTGTGATGATAGGAAACCTAAAGTAGGGAGACTGAAATCCCAGTGGGTGCCTAGGCAGGAAGTGAGACTATCTAAGCAATAGAAAACCAGGATGGAGTTTTTAATGCTCAAGTGTTAAGAATGCCAGGCTTAAAACCCTGAGTTCAAACCACAATATAGCCAGGACACCAAACAAAAATTGAAATCAACCATTTAGATGGTATAAGGACTGAAAGGTAAAGTTAATTTACTTTGGCCGTTTGTTATAAGCTGAATAAATTGAGCTTCTTTTAGAACTAGACAAGTTAACCAAATGCATTTACAATGGAGTTATAAATTCCTATTCAATTAAAAGTGTCAGTATTTTGAAACTGATAGTTACTGAGATATGCCAAAAGTCTATGGTATTCCCAAATGTTTCATTAGAAAAAAAACGTGGAGAAGTAAGTGTTTCAGCCCTGTCTGCTTGTCAGTTACCACTCTTGTATTTCTTCCCTGCATACCTTTGTCTTTGTGTAGGTAGCTGGTTCCAAACTTAGACTACTTACATATAAGACATAGATGTCCTACCATAATCTGAATCCAATTGCCTCTGTATTAACTTTTGTGTGCATGTGCAAGTCTTGGGACTTAAATTCATGGATTTTACACTGTCCCTGACCTTCTCAAAGTTAGTGCTTTCCCATTTGAGCCACAGCTCCAGTTCTGGCTCTCTCTCTCTCTCTCTCTCTCTCTCTCTCTCTCTCTCTCTCTCTGTGGTTAATTGGAGGTAAGAGTTTCATGAATTTTCCTGCTTGTGCCATCTTAGAACCACCATCTTCATATATCAGCCTCCTGAGTAGCTAGTATTACAGGCATGAGACACCCATGCCCAGATCTTTTCATGATCTTTATGAAGTTTATTAAGAGTAGAAAAATAGGTTTCCTAGAAGTGGTGCTGTGGCTCAAGTGGTAGAATGTTTGCCTTAAGCTAAAGAACTTAGGGACAGCACTCAGGCCCAGAGTTCAAGCCCAAGACAGACAAAAAAAAGTGTGAGAAATAAGAAAAATGAATTTCGTTCATTAGAATGACTATCCCAAATAGCAAGTACTAATGCAAATAGTTCCTAAGTCATTTCTTCATCAAATTTGTTAATGTTATTTCTGCGTAGATGGATGTTAACTTTGAGGACAAAGTTGTTTTTCTGTGGTTCAAAAAATCCTAAACTAAAATTCAACAAATCAGCTGATTCACACATTTTTTTTTGAAGTACTCACTAACTTAAGCAATTTCTAAGATAAATAACATTGAACTACTTTTCAATGACATCAAAGTAAACTCAGAGGAAATGCTTATAAATACTGATTATATTGCATGGCAAATACTTTTTCCAAAGTCTAAAATATAAAAGAAAACAAAATTGTCAACATTATGATCAAATTAAGTAAAAAAAGGAAAATGTCAAGAAAAGTATCAAAACTTAATCTGATTGTTCAATGAAACAACATTTATTTTCCTATTTATTTTCCTATTTTCTTTTCTTATATTTTTTCCACAATTGAAAAAGTGTTTTTTGAACATATGGAAGATGAATTTTATTGAAGATTACATCTATATTTTTTCCACTTTCAATTTCCTTTAGATTTATGTAGTTTAATTTTTTTCTTCTGTTTTGTGAACTCTTTTTTTTAAATGTGCTTTCCATATCTTTCTGGATCTAAACACCTGTCACTGCTTGTTTATCTCTAGTACCTCCTTAGTATACCTGCTGTGGTCCATCCTGCATTTAATGATGACTTCACTTGATGATGGTTCCACTGGTTTGCATCCATAACTAATGTTCACTCTCTCTCTCTCTCTTTCTGTCTCTTTTTCTACTGATCCTTTAGCCTTCTCTATTGAAAATGATGGAATACTAAAGTAATAGCAACCAAATAGCTCATTAGAGATGTGATTTACCATTTTAGAGCTTGCTCACATAAATATCTTCTGAAACAATATCAATTGGGAATTCTCTCTTTCACCTGCTCCTTTCATGATGCTGTTTGGTTCATCATCTCACCTTTCTATTTTCTTCAAGTTGGAGTCTTCTCATAAGTAGCTGACCATACTATCACAGGAAGCCCTTAAAAGTGAGAGGACATATGATGACATATTTGAACTGTGGTCTTTAAAGCAGACCTACCTGTGCCTAACGCCCAGCCTTGCAACTTTGAGTACATGCATACATTTCTTTTAACCATGCTCATTTTCAAATAGGGGCAGTTACAGCAGGAAGCTAATTTGAATATCAAGACAAAAATAGTGAAGCCACATGTTTTATCAGCTCTATAGTATTTTCATCAATACCTACCCCCTTTTTTCGCCCCTCAACACTTTCAAAGTGGTTTTTTTTCTTCTGACAAGCCCTGTAGTCCAGCTAAATTCAAGAATATGTGATTGCCTGTAAATTCTGTGAATTTTCAAATGTTGGGGCTTCCTAGTATATTATTAACCTTTTTTCAGTCTGGTGATTTGTTCTCTCTCTCTCAAATTGTTATGGCAATATTGGCATATCTAAAATTCTTTTCCAACTACTGTCTAAATCTTGCCACACCCACAGTTGAGTTAGAGATTTTTCACTCGTGACCTTCGTACTTTCTCCCAATGCAATTCTTCTCCCAATGATTCTTTACCTATCTCTATAGTTCACTAGGCTATAAGTTTTTTGAAGTGCCTTATCTCTACACCCCAGTGTCTAATCAAGTATCTGGTGGACTGCAGACACTGCTTACATTGAAGGAATGAATGAATATCAATGAAATTATTTCAACAAGACATTATTTAATCTTATCTTTAAGTAAATGCACTGAATTGAAATACAGGAGAAATAAATTAATTAAATGCCCCTCTTCGTGGTTAAGACACATTAGCAATCAAGTGGCTTATTCAATGGTTCATGCAACAAACATCATACTATATATAAGTGATTTCCTTGTCCTGAAACTATATCTCCTTGGTGCCTTTGGAGGTAAGATTCTGGATTTCATGATGTTAAGATTATGGATGTTACTGAGTTTGATAAGAGAGAAAGGGGAGAAATATTAGCTAAACATTAAACAATTAATATAAAATAGCAGTTATCTTTTATATTTCCAAAAAGGGAGTAATAGGATGGAAAACAGGAAACCTGAAGAAAGGAAGTCCAAATAATTATTGTTCACTTCCAGACAGTTCTCTGAATTGGAACCACTTTGAGCTATGGCTAGCTGAATTAGAGGCAGCTGTATAATCCAAACGTTGCACCGCATACAGAATCAGATTGAGAGCTTGAGTGCCTGCACCCTACGAAATTGATTTGACGACTATGTCAATTACTTCTGGCACCAAGCTTTCTGTGGGTTGCATTACAACTGCTCTTTTGGTCAGCTGCGACTGCTTCTCTATCCATGCCTATTGTTTTAGATTTATTTACTGCACAGGCAGTCATAAATTATGGACTTTTTTTCAATACCATCTGGAAACTCTGGTGTCATGGTGTGGGTCATTTTTGATTACTCTCTCTTATTCTCAGCTACTACCAAGGCTGATGTATCTTGAATAATGAAAGACTTCCGCCACAAGCTGACCTATTTGTGAGCAACCTTTCAGCATCTCCATGATTGTTGTATGCAATGTACACATGAATACAGCTTTAAAAAGTGTTTTCTCTGATTCTCCAGGAAATTATACTTGTGCTTGTTATAGTGAATTTTTAAAGTTCACAATTTGCCTAACAATTTCTTTATAAACCTTCATGTTTCTATCCATCAGACTTCACAGGTCATACCTCCTCTTGGTCCTTGTGTTGGAAATGTAATATCCCCAATATTCACATCCAATTTCAGTCTTGACTAGAATATCCTATTATCTCTTGTAAACAAAATTAGAATGCAAGATATCTTCCTTGCCCATCTTCATTTATCCCTTAAGACACTTCCTTAAACTCTCTTTATTTTGGTGTTCACGATTTTGACAACTGGGGTTAATTACTACAGTATTTTCCTACCATGTGGGCCAGAAAACATTCTCAGCAGTATTCTTCCTCCAACCAAAGGAAGCCTATGCCTACCTGCATGGACAGTGTCAGCAGATTGCTTTCCTTGTACACAGATGTTTCACTGGCAGCCCAGATCAAATCTGAAATTGTGCTATCAAGCAGTTTATAGCTAGAGAAGTAATTTGAATGTTGGAATTTTGTTGCCTTTCCCATGCCACAGATGCTTGCATCTGACATCTGCTTGAGCTTTTAGAGCAGTCAGTGACTTTTTTTGTAATCACTCCTGATAATATCAAGGTTGAGTGCTGTGTTCTTTGTTGGAATCTACTAAGTTTTCATCAAGTATTGCTGTCTCTCAGTAGTGTAATAAATCCACATTACATGTGTGTTGTAGAATGCCACCTGTTCTCTTTTAATATCAAATCCCATCTTACTTGTGATTAGAAGAACCTCTATGTTCCTATAATTTTCTTTATGCAAGAAAACTCATTAACTCCCATTAGAATTATGAAAAAAATTGAAGAGAAACAAATGCAGTAGGATTGTTAAAGTGTTGCTTTAGATACAGTCACCCATGAATGTCCAGGAGACACAGGAATCCTGTGTTTTCCTGCCATCATTAAAATATCCTGTTACAGAGGGTGTGGGTCTAAGGGTGAATTCTTTTTTTTAACCCCTTTACTATTAGTATGTATTAGATGTGCAATGGCATTTGACTGTGACATTCCCATATAAGCATACAATATACTCTAATTAGTGAAGCCACTCTAGAAATATGGAGGTTCCTTAAAATAATAGCAAGCACTTTGACAAGAAGATGCTTTGGGTCATGCTCTAAAAGGATGTAAATCAACATGCAATTGAGATACCTGCACACACATGCTTATAGCAGAACTTTTCACAATAGCTAAAATATGCAATCTGTCTGGGTGCTCATCAACTGATGGATAAAGAAAATGTAGTATATCTGCATAGGTTTCTTACTTCTGAAACCTATTTGATCACCTTCTGCTATATTAGATGCATAATGACCCCGCCAAGCATAAGATCACCAAGGAACTATGGGAGATATCTGAAAACTTTGCATCTTATTTGCTACTTCACTATCACTCTTTCTAACTACAGAACAACAATAGCAATGTGTCATGTAGTGTATCTGGATATAGGTGGCTTGAGATTTCAGCCATTACTTGTTTACAAAAGACTTTTAATGTAATCTACAAAACCCAAAGATGTATAGTGCTGGTTGTTAACATCTTGTCAGATTTCTAGATCATCTAAGCAATAGACTTTACAAAAAAGCAAAGAATAATATTAAAAGAGTGCTGTGATTTGGCATCTAAAAGAAGTATAAAAAGCACACCATTTTCTCTTTGTTATTAAAAGGGTGAATATTAGTCCAGTTGTGCTTTTGCTTTTAAAGAAAAAAATTAATAAAGGATGCTGCTGGCAGGGTGTGATATTACTTTAGATATGTGTCTGTGATCTTCCTGTCTTTTCTTTCTTGTTTGCCTTTTACATAGCCTATGTACACAGAAGGGTGATGAAACTTTAACTGATTGGTGTTGTTTTAGTCCAAGAACTCCAGAAAGAGAGAATTCCTTGCTTGTTCCCTACATGTATTTGTGATTTTTTTTTCATTGAGTTTTTTGGAGCACATTAATTCTGACAGATTTTTGAAATATGCCAAGGTGAAATGGATATTTTAGATTTCTGCTCTCAGAAAAAATAGTAGAAAACCAAGAAGATAAACTATAAGATGCACAATTCTGAATATTAAAAGGAGATAATATTACCATTATTATCAGTAATATCTACTTGATGAACAAAGATGGTTACTGTGAAACACAAATCAAAACCATGTGGGGAAAATGATTTTCTAGCATGGAGAAGATTCTGAAAACAAACCTTCTCTGGTTGTTTGCCTATCAAAATAAAGGACTGAAGGAAGAGGTATCTAAAACCAAATGAACTCATTTGCTAGTAAGTGATTGTCAAAGGAGCAGCAGTGAATACAAAGTGAAGTCAGAAAGTCAGAGAGACATCAAGGAACATGCATCATAATGCTGTTTTGCCTTTGATTAAGATTTCTCTCTTTTGGCTAGACATAAAACAGTGGACACTGGGCTCATCACATCAATAGTATCTTGACACTTTCTGAGGTCACACCAGTCACCTTTTATTCATGTTGTCCCTGGGAATGGAAGTTATGCTAATAGGTCTGAATGAGGCACTCTGAGGCAGAAGGAGAAGTAGAACGTAAATCCCAGGAGGCACGTTCATCAGCAGCCCAACTGCCACCATGACACTGCACCATACAAGGGCAGAAGAGTCCACCTCTAAACCTTTGTCCTCTGTCCTACACATGACCAAATGGCAGTCAAATCCCCAGTGACCCATTCACTTACCATCCCCTTCATTCATTCACTCCCGCTCATTAACAAAGCCCAAGTGGCAAAGGCAAAACAAACATTCCCATTTCAACCTTCTTTATAATAAGGCTAAACATTTATACTTTTACAAACCATAATTTTCACAAATCTACGTTCACAGGCATGTAAAAAAAATAAAACATCGCATGTGGTTTTTAGCACATCTAAACACTGACTCATCATAGAAGTTACCATGACTTATTCTCTGCCTGGCAGTTTAATAATCTAACATTGCAGCTGAGTATAATTTGAATTATTATATGGTTTTTCCCCATTCTAGTATGTTGTGATAAATGACTGATATATCTTCCAAAAGGAGACATTTCAATGGACTTTACAGGGTATTGTCATTTTCTTTCAGGGTTTTCTACTACAAATGAACATAATGTCTATGATAAGTAAGTTTTAAGATTTATTTATCCATGTATTTATTTGCAGTCCTGGGGATAGAACTGAGGGCTTTGAGCTTTCTAGACAGGTACTCTGTTACTTGAGTCAGATATCTAACTTTTCAAATATGTATTTTTACTATTTTATGCACAAAACTTTGAAGTAAAAAGAAGCCCTCAATTGTCCCCCAAAATACACTATTGATGCCAAGGAACTTTTTCAAACATATGCAGATATTAAACACAGTCACTAATAATTTCACTAAACACAAGCAAGATTATATTATCATGTGTGTCTAGTATGTGTAACTATATTAAATTGATGGAGTATAGTTCTTTACAATGAAAGAATTTTCATACATTTCAAAAATGGCCATATATCTATTAAAAATTTCAAACTCACAGCTTAATTCAGTTATAGCAAGCATTTTAAAAAGAATAACTAGTCCATTCAAATATTCTGTAGGCCATAATATATAAATTACATCTGACAGGAATGTATATAAAATTGATGATAAACTTCAGTGAATATATTGCTTTTATTATTTATAATGAATCTAAATAAAACCTCACAGTAGTTATGGGAAGTACTAGAAACAAATAATGATAATGACAAAACTGAGCTTTGTCAACAATGGTGTTAAAACCAATGTGCTTAATTAAAAAAGTGAAGTCAATTAAAGTCAAAATAACAGTGCAGCCTGTACAAATGCACGAGTAATCATTAGGCCTTGCTGAATAATGGAAGAGTATAGAATTTTTTTTAATGGAACAGCAGGGGTGATACATTACACAAAGCAACAATCTACAACAATATGACAATTGAATTACTTCAGCACCATTAAGCAGGTGCAGAGGAATAATTAACAAGAATTTTTCCAATGAATAAGAAAAAGAAACTTTTTTTCTCCAATAATGCAAAAGTTTATATTTCCAACCAACCTTGCATTAAAATGGCAACTTATGATAATATAAATCTATGATGTTTTAAAGGTTTAATAGACAAGGGAGGTTTGTGCTTATTCCCTACGTAAATTGAATAATATAAGGTAAATATATATAAGTCCTTGTGTTAACATGCTAACATTTTGCATATACTTTGCCCACATGTGTTGCTTTTGATGCTTACAGCTTAAAAACAAAATAAAATATTTCTGTCCTTTCTGACTATCTAATCTAATTCAGATATAAAAGGCATCCCATAAAGCTCTTGGCAATATGTGTTATCTTCTTTTCAGCTCAAATGTAAAACAAATTGTGACTGCCAGTTTAGAGAGAAGAGAGTCTGCTCACTAAAATGCCAATAGAAATGAAAACAACTTCACATTTCTTCACAAAGGGCGAAGAGTTTAAGATCTCTTTGCTTCTCTTTCTGACAAAAATATCATCATGTTTTCAAACATCTATGATAGAAATTTTACTCTTTCATTTACTTCTGGTAGGAAACATTTAATTCATATGGAGATAAATTATAAATGGCTGTACACATAAAGAATGGAAACTTTTAATTTTCCCCCTTACAGTTAAGAAATTTTCAAAAAAAATGATCTTTAGATGACTGCATCAATTCTGATAGATCTGAATCAGCTGACACATGTGGAGGTTTTCACAAGATGGGTGGGTTGGTTCAGAAAAGATCATTGTTTGCCCTTATACAGGTCTTTTATCTTTTATCTTGAAATATTTTACTAGTGAGGTTTCATTAATCTCCATTTGGCTTCTGAAGAAGTCCAACACTTGAAAAATAAAAGAGGGGGCTGGGAAGTGGCTTAGTGGTAGAGCGCTTGCCTTGCATGCATGAGGCCCTGGGTTTGCTTTCTTAGCACCACAATAAGCAGAAAAAAAGCCGGAAGTGGTGCTGTGGCTCAAGTGGTAGAGTGCTAGCCTTGAGCTGAAGAGCTGAGGGACAGCTCCCAGGCCCAGAGTTCAGGCCCACGACCAGACCCTCTAAAAAAAAATAAATAGAAGAGTAACAAACTGTTCAAGACTTGGTAGAAAAGTTTTCTGAAGGTCATCTGGAGAGTGGAAGGAAGAGGAACACGGCCCCACTGGTCCTTCCGTTGTAAAGGCTGGACAATTATAAGTCATACATGGCATGTAACTCCATAGGAGGACATGGATGACTTAGTGGGGTCAAAAATCTTTTCCCTGTTTTGGTCATTACTTTTCAGTTCCCAAATAGTCTGTTCCTTTTGTTTCCAGTGGCCACTGTGAGAGATGAAACTCTTTTAAAAATTACTTTGGCCTTTTTGTTTATTTGTTTTTCTAGGAGACACAAAGATCCTCCCAGGAAACCATCATTTCCCAGTTACTAGCAATTCTCTATTATCCAAGCTCTGAGGCTCGGATTGGTTACAGTACCAAGGGATTTTACACATAAAGTACTATGTCCTTAATGTGAGAAGTGCAGTCAAGTATTTCCCCATGAGGTTTGGAAGTAAAAGATGGAATAGTTGGGATTTTTAGTCAAAATACTTCTCTTTTCATTTGCTAGAAGACATCTTAGCAAAATGTTAGGATAAAAGTTTTTAGGCAGCTTGAGAAAGTTGCCTCCCTCTCCATTTATGGGAAATTTTATAAGGGTCATAGAATATTGCAAGAAAGACCATTGTTACTTTTTCTGGGATTGAGGTTTGAACCTAGGGCTTTCTGCTTGCTAAGCTGGTGGGCTAGCAGCATAACCTTAGACTTTCCCTTCAGCCCTGTGTTTGCTGGCTATTTATGACATAAGATCTCATGTACTTGTCTGCCCAAGTTGGTCTGGAACTGTGGTCCTTTGGCTCTCAGTTTCCTGCATGGCTAGAATTATAGTCTTGTGCCACCTGTACATAGCAAGAACATCTTTATTGATTACAGGCCAACAAAATACACTTGGAGGAATAGCATATTTTAATATACAAAATATTAACATTCAAAGATTATTTCTAGTTGAAAAGTACAAATGTAAAAGTGTGTAACAGCAGAGGTTTGGCTTATGTTTTGACTTAGTGGGACAGGAAGAGCCATCCAAAACCAATTCCATCAAATCATAAAATTGAATATGTAAGGTACTATGTTATAGGGCAGATTAATACAAAATGGCTACAATGTGGCCTTGCCAGTGTTATGTTGATGGATTGAAGGCCTGGAATTCTGATTTATAGGTGTGACCTAAAGAAATCTGTCAATTTATTTCTTACTCCTTCTACACGGCCTTCAGGAAGGTAATGTTGTTGTAGCATGTTCTGTAAAAAGCATAAAATTGGCAGAAACAAGGATGCCACATAATCAGCAAATCTTTGTACAGTATTATATTGTTAAAATCTAATCAGGATCTAATAGACAGTTTCCCAAAGATTTATCTACTGCTCATGACTTTGAGCAAACTGGAGTTTGTATTAATACTTAGTGAAAAGTTGTAAATGCCCTAATTATTGTCAAGAATTAGCTTATGCTTATTTACTCAGATGACTCTTTTAAATATGGAACTATTAATAACAATCTGATTTTATTTCATATATTACAAAATGTGTTACATTTTAAAGTAAGTAAAAGAAAGTGCTTACTTCAAGAGAAAAACAAATCAGAATATGCTAAGAATATTTAAGAAAGTCAACCAGGCCAGAAAAGTCAATGAAGACTATTAATTTCAGCCATAGTTCTGTTGGACAGTTCCTTGCTAAACCAGGACTCCAAGTGTAGTCTGCATTTATTTTTATCTCAGAATCTTCCCTAAATAAAGGAAATTAATCTCCACGATAATTTTTTATAGAGAAGGATATAATGCTACCTCCACCTCTATTTTACATGTAAGAAATGGGCTGAAAGTTTTCAAATATAGATAGAGCTGTGCCTTTTACCCTAATTCTAGACTATGTCATTAGAGCTTTCTTTTTTTAAAAATAAGTTTTTTATTGTGAAAATACTGTACAGAGGGGTTACAGCTACATGAGCAAGGTAATGAGTACATTTCTTATCAAGCATTGTTGCCTCCTCCTTTGTTTTTCCCCTACCATATCAAGGTCTTCTTTAGATTGAGAAACTCACCATTCTTTCAATTTTTTTGTCTAAAAGAAGAATTTCAGATGCTGATATTTATTATAGTTACATTTTTATTGTGAAGCAGGAGTTCTGTGACTGATCAGCAAGGATGCATAAGAGTGGATACACAAAGTGTTGGAACACATAATGAATCAGGATTTTCAGCATTTAGAAATGCCGGGCGCCAGTGGCTCATGCCTGTAATCCTAGCTACTCAGGAGGCTGATGAGATATGAGGATCATGGTTCAAAGCCAGCCAGAGGAGAAACTCCATCAGGCTCTTATCTACAATAAACCACTGGAAAACCAGAAGTGGCGCTATGGCTAAAGCGGTAGGGTGCCTGCCTTGAGCTGAAGAGCCCAGGGACAGCACCCAAGCCCAGAGTTCAAGGTCCACGACCAACAAAAGAAAAAGAAAGAAGGAAAGAAAAAAAGAAAGAAGAAACACCAATTTGTATGTTTGGAGAAAGGGTTAGATGGTCAGAGATTAATTAAGGGGGAGCTTGGAAAATAAATGGTCTTGGTAGAAAATAATGAAAAACAAGAAACTAATGCTCATTAACATTGACATTGGCTCAACTGTCAAAGTGTACAGAGCAATAGCTCTTGTTCAATTCCTAAGTGATTCTTTGAATTTTTATTCATATCGAAAACTCTCTCTCTTGCTTCCTACTTCTTTCTTCCTTTCCCTCTTTCCTTCTTCCCTCCTTTTTTTCCTTTATTTCTCTTGGTCTGTCTCTTTATCTTTGTCTCAGACTCTATCTATCTCTCTCTCTCACACACACACACACAAACACCATATGGACGTTCAGAATAGCACAATCAGGGTCTAAGTTACAACACAGGCTGGGGAAGGGGACTCTCCCTTTCTGCAAGGACACAGTGAGGCCCAGATGATGAAGTGCCCTAGAGCCAGCCATATGTCTGACACAGCGGGGGCTCATGCACAGTGGTAGCAGCTCCCTCTGCATTCATTCCACAATCATAATAACGCCTGGCCTTGGGTGGTCTCCTAGTACATTCTGAGATAGCAGAAACAGTTCAGCTGGGCACTGTTAGTAGAGGTAGGAGTAGAAATGCTTCCAAGATATATCCTTAGGTGTACCTGCCTCACCCAGGCCCATGAGAAGAAAGCTGGATTGGAGAGGATGGAAATATAAAACTTGGACACAATGTGAGGCAGCTTGAGAATCAGTTCCTCTTAAGGTTCTAACTGGTCTCCTGGAGATGTAAAAATTGTCAAGTGGAGCTTCAGAAAGTAAAAGGTTTCTTTGGTTTTCTTTCTCTTTCCTTTTACTAATAGAACAATTTCAGTACACACAATGTTCCAGCTTTTCTTTTCTTTTTTTATTTTTGTATTCATCCCGAGGCTTGAACTCAGGGCTTGACTACTGTCTCTGAGCTTTTTTTGCTCAAGGCTAGCACTCTGAAACTTGAGCCTCAGCTCCATATCTACCTTTTTAGTGATTAATTATAGATAAGAATATCCTGGACTTTCTTCAGATCTCAGCTTTCTGAGTAATTAGGATTACAGACATGTCAACAGTTCCTGGATACTTTAATACCTTTTAATGGGAAAAATTTAAAGTTGGTACTATATTATAAATTTTGTACCCGAGAAAGATAGGAAATATGATTTTTATATTTTAAGAAAGATAAATAATTCTTTTAGTTACTTTAATAAGTACTAAATTAAAAATGTGTGTGGTACTTTTGTGACATTAAAGTTAGAATTTAAATTTTTTCACATCTTTTTAACCTGCTTTTTGCTGTTTATTTTGTAAAATTAATGTTAACAGCATCAGAATTCCTACTGGGATGTTACTGCAGTTCCACTCACAAATAATATTGCTTATGAAAATATGATAACTTTGCTGAAAATAAATGTTTGCAGTACTTCTTTTACAAATTATATAATTGAATGTTATTTTGGCAAAATACTGGCTCATACTTTATTTAGTAAATGTGTATTCTCAAGTAGAAATTTGCAAAACAATACATGAAAATGTAAGCAAAATATGCTAGTTTAGGATTCTTTTTGTGATGAGTGAAACATTTTCAAATAGGAATAAATGTCTATCTCCAGAAAAGTACTATGTATTAAAAATATTATATAAAATATTTCTACATGGTTTTTAAGATATTCTGAAGACAGATTCTTCAGAAACATATTAAATGATGAAATTCTTTTGTCCTTATATGAAGTTTTCATAAACTGTTTGGATTCCAGCTTATTAATATTATAAAAATTTGCCTTTTGAAGAAATTTTACTTTTATTACATTGATTTAATTATCATTAAATTGATAAATAAAAGTTATATATATGTTGTATAATGGGTTTTGAAATATGCAAATATGCAAGTGCAAATTGTGAAGTAGCTAAATCAACCGATATAATAGAAGCATTATTTCTTGTGTGTGTGTGTGTGTGCCAGTACAGGAGACTTGAACTCAGGGCCATTTGCTTTCACTTAGCATTTTTGCTCAGGGCTGTGGCCCTACCACTTGATCCACTCCTCAAGTTCGGCATTTTGCTTATTAATGGAAATAGTCATGGCCTCCTTAGTAGCTAGGATTACAGGCATGAGCCAACAGCACCTGTATTCGTTATTTATTACAATCTACTCTTGTAGAAATCTCAAAAATAAAATGCAATATTATTTAGCATAATCAACTTGTCCTGCAATAGATCTTTTTACTTACTTAATATAAATGAAAATATGTATCTTTTAAGCACAACATCTCCCCAGTGTTTCTCCACCCCAGTACCTGGCAAATACCCTTCTAATTATGCACAAGTACAATTAAATGGTGTTTGCTTTTCTGTGACTATTATGACATCTTAAGCTTCTTTTATTTGTTGAATTGATTCAATTCTTTCTCCATACACTATTTTTATTGTGTTAAAAACTTTTATATTGTGTTAAAAAATTAAGCAAACATTTTTTTGTTATGTAACAGTTTACCATAGCTATGCAGAATTGCACAATTTGCAAATAAGAGAGCCATAAAATTTTTACATAATTTCCTCTTTGAACCAAGAAATCTTCCATGGCGTTTATCAAGTTATTAAAACAAAACAATTTTAATGTAATGATGTTACCCAGGGATCAGACACTTGGAGTTCATTTTTTTAATCTTCCATCTTGGCTTTATTTCCACTTTTACAGGGTGTGGAAAAAAAAGTACTCTTTGTAGTGACAAAGCTGACCAATCTCCCCTTAGAGAAAAGACACATTTTCTTCGAGACTGAAAAAGGCAGATTTTGACACTTTAACTCAAGGTGTAAAATTTGTAATTAACCTTTAGAAATGAGTTGAAATGTCTGATCATTGATAATGGAATACAACACACAATATTGACTGTGGAATAGCTGTGTACCAACACATTCATTCTTTTTGTAATTTGATACTTAAATCAAAAGGGATTTAGGCAATATGCTGGAGCTAATTACTGGGGCAAACCTGGAAGTCAATAATAACAGAGAATAACTTTACTTTTAGCTTACATCTGCACATAAATCTTTTCATCAATTGAGGCATTACAAATTTCTTTGTGTAATTCTTCAAAAATATATTTTCAAGGTACAAAGTTCAGAAGAAAAAAATCACAAACGAGACTGAGCTTTCATAATATCTTGGAAAAGTTGTTTTCATTCAGGTAAGATTGATTTCAGTTCAGCTTGATATTTTTAATTGTTATTTGTACTCAAAAGCCCAATACACATGCTTGTTGAAAATTTCCTGGCAATAATGATAAAACTGGCCAACTAAGTTCGGTGGATTTCTGCTGACAAAACAAAACTTGAAAAGACAGCTAGACTGGTAGATTCCAAACAAAACATATTTTCTAATGCATCAAAAGAAATGTATTATTAACTGAAAATTCCATGACAGTTAATTATGTTTTTAGAGGATCTATCTTATTATATCTGCAACTATTTTCTATATCTTTGCTATGTCCAATAACTTGATAGATATTATAAGAAAAAGATACTTCTTTAGACTGAACACTTACAGATTATCTACGATAGTATTTATATACATTTTAAACTTTTAGAGAGATTTTTTACATATATCAATATATAGTTTATGGATGCATATAAATGAATAGGAAATGTGTGGAAGAAAGTATCTCTGAAGAGGAAATGGAGAAATAGAATATCAAACAATATCATCTTTATTAGCAATATCTTTAAGATGTGAGGGTAGTCCATATGAGATCATTGATTATCTAACCTATATTTTGCATCCATTTCTGACATTTCTGACAAGTTAAACTACATGTTCAGAGCAGTATCTGAAGTTATATGTACACACATAGAATCACTAGATAATGAATCATTCTAAACATAGAATTTTGTTGGTAAACTACTGTAGGGGAAATAAACGTCAAGGTTCTAAATAGAACAGAGTTGCCTCTTTCAAGAGGCACTGGAGCTATGCAGTCAGTGCCGGCAGAGGTGATGTCTACAGAACCCTGATGATGACCTAGAACCAATGTTTAGAATGATACTAACCAGAGGCAGAGACTAGAGACTAGGCCTAAACAGAGTAAGATAGCTTGCTCATCCTGGACTGGAATAAAAATTCCTGAAAATCTACACTCAGAGGAGAATCTAGAATAATGACCTCATCAGGGTTAGAGTTTCTATTACTATACCTCTCAGGCTTGGCCAAGCAAGGTAGAAAAAGATAAAAGGTAAAAATTCTCTGAGCTATCTGGATGGGCACTGGTGGCTCAGAGGATGAAGGTGCAAAGCCAACCTAGGAAGGAAAGATTGTAAGATTCCTATCTCCCATTAAGCACCAGAAAGCCAGAACTGGCATTGTGACTCAGAGTGGTAGAGCACTAATTTTGAGTAAAAGAGCTCATGTATAGTGCCCAGGCCCCGAGTTCAAGCCCCACAGCCAACAACAACAACAACAAAAAATTCTTTGAACTTTACTAACTACAAATGTGCATATGTGAAGGTTTGCAATTAGGAAAATAACTAGTCTTAATGATTGTAATCTAGTTTTGTTTTTATTTTTAAATAATGTTGCTTTTGGTTGTTAGTATAACTTAATAACTAGAAATACAAGAACTTCCTCTCTAGAGAATGTATTTAAATAAAGACCTCAAAAAGCCCTCTAAAAATCTGTAGGTATCATTTTTTTGGTAAATCACCGAGACAATAAAATAAGGCCTCCAGGAGCAATCTTATTCTACCTTTCACCAACAAGGAGAAGTAGTGACACCTCACGCCTTTCCACTTTTAACGAGTGGGGTTAAGTCAGTCATCCTTGGCTAACCAAGCCCGCATCAACAGGAGAAGAGAACCATGCTTAAGAGAGGCCAGTCATTCCAGGACTCAGGAGCACCACCACAGTATATTAGACCTGGACCACAGCCGACCTTGTTCTGTCCACCCTGCCCATGCCAGGTAGCATAAGAAACCCTGGGTGCTCAGGCTTACTCTGGCTGAATCCTTCCTTGATGCTGTACAGACTTTGCACAGCTTCCATTACCCATCATGCCTCCATTCTGTGTTTTGCATGATCCATGGTTAACAAAACCTGTAACAAAAACCTCTCCTTGATCTTTTCCTCCAATACCTTGCTCAGGAAGAA
Organism: Dipodomys ordii; assembly: GCF_000151885.1. NCBI lineage: Eukaryota > Metazoa > Chordata > Mammalia > Rodentia > Heteromyidae > Dipodomys > Dipodomys ordii. The sequence goes on from NW_012267225.1 coordinate 28,135,460, forward strand.
GTATTGAGGACAATTTTTTTCTCACAGTCAGCTCAGGTAGTGCGTTGTCTCTTTGTCTGTCTTACTGACAGGGAGGGCACTCTTTGTACTTCAAACTGCTTCCAAGTCTTATTTTCTTCCCTCTGTTCCAGATCTTCCCTGATTGGATCAGCTTTAAATGTCTGTTTGCATAAGCCAGTTTCATTTACAAAGACTACACTCAGAAGTGAATTTCTTCAGGTGCTTTCTCTCAGATTCACCTACCAGTGGTGTATCTTCTACCTCAGGCAAAATATTTCTGCTCTTTCCTAAAGCTAACCTTCTTGGTCGTAATGAGTAATAATCTTTTCTCTCCTATCTATGAGAAATGATTCAACATTTTCCTTCTCTCTCCTCTGCTTACCCATCTTCTTTTTTTTCCCAAAAAAGCAGAAAAGCAAACTCACCAGTCTAATAATTTTTGATGTTTTGCTTTTGGGGGTATGTTTTTTTTCAATAGTGGGGCTTGAACCCTGGACCTGGGCTCTGTCCCTGAGCTCTTTTGTTCAAGGCTATCACTCTACCACTTTGAGCCACAGCACCACTTGGAGTTTTCTGGTGGCTTATTAAAGATTCTCACGACTTTCCTGCCAAGGTTGGCTTTGAACCACATTCCTCAAATCTCAGCCCCCTGAAGAGGTAGGATTACAGGCATGAGCCACCAGAACCCGGCTTTCCAATAGGTTTTATTTGGGAGGAAATCCTGGGAAGTGTCCTTTAGCCTGGCTGAAGGGGAAATGGTAGACTCCTCTTTCTACTAGGGCCCTTTTAAATATTGGGCAGAAAAAATAAAGTCAGGTGGGGCACAGGGACGTGAGGTGAGATGGAGGCAGGGTGGAAGAGCAATCTTTTCTTGAGTAGAGGGTTTCATGGTTTCAAAAGCATGTCTGTTTGCCAGGGGCATCAACACCAAATGTGGCCTTGGTCTCAGGCTCTCTTCTAAGATCTCTGGGTGTGTTTGCTCAGGAGGCAAGAGATAGGAAATGCTTCCGTGGGGTAGGCAGCAAATACTTCTAAAATATGGATGTCATGGGGGGAAGGTGAATGTTTTACAGTTTAACTTATTTTCCATCATTTCCCCTCTCTCAATTTTGCATAACAATGTATTCATTTATTTCATCTGAACACTGAAACAAAATAACCCCTCTTCATATTATTTTTCTTTCATGACATTATCTTGTTTCTCTGTACTCTTTGCAGAAAAATCTCTTCTAACATGTTGTCTGTTTTGTTTGTCTTTTCTGCCTCTAACTTGGTCTTCATTTCTGTGTCTCTCTGTGTCTCATCATAAACTTGTGTCTGTATCTCTGTTCTCTCTCTCACATACATCTCTTTCTTACACATGTACACATACTCAGCCACATCTTTCTTATACTTGATCCAATTAAATTTTTCCCTCTACTATTCCATTCAATTTTTTGATCAATATCCTTATAACCTCTGCTTAATAAAATACAATGAACATGGTTTTTGTAGAAAACTTTGACTACCAACACTGCCTTCCTCCTCCTCCTCCTCCTCCTCCTCCTCTTCTTCTTCTTCTTCTTCTTCTTCTTCTTCTTCTTCTTCTTCTTCTTCTTCTTCTTCTTCTTCTTCTTCTTCTTCTTCTCTCTTCTTCTTCTTCTCCTCCTCCTCCTCCTCCTTCTCCTTCTTCTCCTTCTTTGCATCTTTATGGAAAACAATAAAATAAGCTATACTCCCTGTGTTGGCCTTTAGGATACCCATACTTCTGGTGTCTTTTGTACTTCAAGGACTTCTGATAGTTCTTTCTCTTCAATGCTTCCTATTGCTCACAAAATCTCATTATCTCATCCCTTAAACATCTTCATATCAGGAATTCTCAAGTTTATATCAAGTTTACATGCAATCAGATCAAGATATTCAATCACCTATTCAATATTGTATGTATATTTTGAATAGAAACTTCAGTCAAAACAGATTTAAATGACAGCCCTTACTACTTTCTCACTTCAAAGCTCCTTTCACAACTTCTTTTCTCCTTTGTCTATGGAAATGCTATCTTTCCAGCAGCCCAGACCCTAACTCTTAGAACTATCTTGACTTTTCTTGCTTTGTAAGAGGTCCATTTGATTAGTCCTAAATGCTAGAAACCAAAACCTTCTACTTCCCAAAGCATAAACCCACCATTATTTTGCAACTGAATTGCCAAAAGCTTAATGTGTCTTTTACTTGTAATTTTGCTCTTCTTTGAGTGTCTATCTACACTTTAGCTAAAATGCATTATTATTATTTATACAAAAACCAAATCATGACTTCAAAACCCCCTCTACTTGACTCTTTATAATGAATTAGAAACCTCACAACTGACATTCTGAATCCTGACTCTCTTCATCTCCCTCTGCTCTCTACATTGCTCCTCCCACTGGCCATGTTGGCTTTGTGTTCTGCATGCACAGTATAGTGCCTTTGCACTTGTCATTCTCTTCACCTTGAGCTCCTTTCCTCCAGATATTAACTGTGATCATTTCATCTCTTTTTATAACATCTTCTTCAGAACCTGATATGAATTGCAGCCTACTTGAAGCCCACCAGAACATCCTATTCATCTCCCTTTGAAGAGCTTCTGTTCTTTCTTGTATATACCTATGGTCTTCTCTTATGTAATTTTGTATTTTATTTTTCTTCTTTTTGCTGATTAGTTCTGTAAGTTAAATTTCAAATTTTCCTTCTAGAAAAGAACCTCGTATAAGTGTAATACACTTATAATTAATTTAATGAATAACAATAATAAAATATAGATGTTAAATATGAAAATAAATGGTTTAATATATTTAAAGCAGATATTCATAGAAGATGCATGAAAATGTGAAAAAGAAACAGTGAGCCAAAATGGAGAAACATTTGTTTTGGGTTTTTTTTTTAACTGTATTTTTTTTGTCTTTTCTTTTTTTTTGGTACTGGGGATCGAACTCAGGACGTTGCGCTTGCTAGGCAAGCGCTTTGCCAATGAGCTACATCCCAGCCCGAGAAACATTTGAAAATGTATCTATAAAAAAGTTAAATCTATATTAAAAGCACTCAATATTCAAGTCAGAAACAGTTGAAAGGAGAAAAGTTCACTAGAAGCAGAGTTGAAGAGATCACGTAAATGTCATCAATTCTGATAAGGAAGGAGAAACTCTGGTAAGGAAATCAGGAGTAGAGAAAGTCTGAAATAGACCTATTGAAATTCCAGAAGATACAACACAAATGCAGGAAGAAAAGAGTAAGCATACTTGATGAGAATTCCTCAGAATTGATGAAGACATGATTCCTAATTTTCAAAGGGCTCAGTAAATTCTAAGCTGAATAAATATAAGCAGATTTGAATCTTGCCACAGTAGAGTAGCACTTAAGAAGAGAAATGAAGAGCAGTAAGGTTTGTGATTCATTATGAGGATTTTAGATGCAGATGGAAAACATGGGCTTCCTTAAATGTAATAATAATTAGGCTGAGAAAGGAATAATCAACACAGGAAGCCAGGGATGATTACAGCACTAATGTGAGCATAGCAGTGAATAGAATAATTTATGTAGAAAACTGTATTTCCAAAATAAGTCCAGAGAAATTGGACTTTTAGACACACATCACTGAGATTTTTGGCTACTATGTTAGTTTCCTAGGCCTGACATAACAAAGTGCCACAGGCAATAGAAGCTAATACAACAAATAATGAGTGTGGACTCAAAAGAAGAGACAATACTAGGACATAGAAACACCAGAGGAAAGGACCATGTGATGACGGAGTTGGGACAGAAGTTCTGCTGAGAGCAGTTGCAGACATGATGAGGATTGCTACTTACCAGCAGAAACAGATAGATGGTAAGGGAGGGTTTCTTCTACACAAAGAGATAGTCTTGTTAGTACCTTGTTTGAGTACATCTGTCTTCCATATAAGACATTGTTTTACATTTTTGTTAAGATGCTGTTCAGAGGAGTCACAGTTACATGAATAAGGCAATGAAAACATTACTGTTGATCATGGTTACCCCTTCCCTTCCTTGTTATTCCACTATCCCTTCCCTCCCGACCTCCTACACTCCTTTTGTAGTAATATTTTGCTTTGTTTTCCTTTCGAATTGTCTTCTGTTGGTGGTGGTAGTTAGAAATCCCTAGACTGGTCAGAACTTCAGTCTTCACAATCTCTTCATCCTGAGTAACTGTAATTACAGGTAGGAGACCAGCTATTTAATTACTACGTTTCAAAGTTTGAACATAACATAGTGGTATGTTTGTAATCTCAGCTACTCAGAAGGCAGAGGCCAGGAGATCACAGAGATGGAAGCTTGTCCAGGCAAAGTTATCAAGATGCTATTTTAAAACAAAAATAATATAAAAGGGCTAATACTCCGGTGGAAGAGAACTTGCCTAGCATGAATGAGGCCCAGGATTCAATGCTCAGTGCTAGAATAAAAAGTATTGAGATACAGTTAAAGATGAATTTAGAAGGAAAGTTGTAGACTGAAATGTTAATATTAAAAATGAAGGAAAATTGAATTTAAATAGTGACAGTACGCAACTAAAGTAGATGGAGAAAGAACAACCATAGGGGAATGAGAAGGAAATACACATTAATGAGGTCAAAACAGAAATTAATAAAAACAAAATAAAAATATAATCAGGGTAAATCCAATGTTTGTTGCTTGATGAATTACCCCTGACTTATCAGGAATACATGCAAGTTTAAAAGTTTGGAAAATTTAGAGTTTATAAGAGAAATTATCAAAGTTATGCATATGAGATCACGAACATGTGAGTTGGATTTCTTATAACCAATAATAAATGTAAGAAAATGCATTTTATACTTATAAAATTTTTAATTGTTTTTATTTTACAGACAATACAATTACAAAGAAATCAGTACAGATTTTTTTCATAGTACATGACAAGCTGATTCTAAAATTTATGTGACAGAGAAAACAGGAAATTGCAACGAAGATACTCCTAAATAAACTGAAAGTACTAGCAAGTAGATACTTACTGCTTACTATATGTCTGCTACTCTTTTAAATTTTTAATACTTATTAATTTATTCACTAACAAAACTTCTACAAAGTCATTCTATTATTCTCTTAGCTTGTCTCTTAGTTGACAGACTAATAGCATAGAGAAGTTAAGTAACTTGCATAAGTGACATTGTGACAGACATAAATCCTGAGGTTGTCATCTTTGGTTTCCATAGAAATTGTTTCTGGGGTTCTCTGTGGATATTAATATACACAGAGGCTCAAGTCCATTATAAAACGGGCAAAGTATTTTCACACATTGCATGCATACCCTCCTATGTACTTTCAATTATCTGTAGATTACTTATGATACCCTATAAAGTGTAAATGTCAGGTAAGAAGTTATTTATAGATTAGAGAATAGTGACAAGAAAAAAATCTATGTGTTCAAAGTTAGTATGTATTTTTTTCCAAATATTTTCAAATCCACTGTTGAACCCAATGTAGAATCCATGAAAATAGAGATCTGGAACATGCCTCTATTACCTAAGTGGTATTGGGGAATCATCTTTCCCAAATCAAAGCTTATTACAAAGTCAAAGTAAATAAAACATTATGGTATTAGTGCAAGGATAAATAAATGCTTCAACATGTTAGAAAAGATAATTCAATGAGTATACATGAAAGAAAATACTGATACTAGGAAGAGTTTGTGCCACAAGTATATAGAAGAAATTATATTCTATTCAGTAAAACTGAATATAGAAACCTGGCTCTGAGTATAAAATTTATTTTAAAGTAATTGACATGAATCCCTATCTCATTTCTAGCAATGATTTGGTTCCTAAAACAACAACAAAGACTTGTATATTGAAAGGCAAATTTTTAAAACGAATATACACATACACATATATAGTACTATTTTCTCAAACACATATAACTTGCCCAAGTGACATTGTGATAGACACATGTGTGTAAAAGAAAATACAATTTATTGATTCAAGATGGGAAATATAGGGGAACACAAAACATAAAAACGTATTTTGATTACATAAAATATATACAACAGCCTCATTAAAATGTCATACCAAGAAGTCACAAATGGAAAATTTTGTGCAGATAACTGTCAAAGAATTTGAAAATCAAACTAAAAATAAAATAAAATAATTCTTTCCAACAAAATTGGAACTATTTTGAGAAAGGCTTTATGTTCTCATTGCTTACATCTGAAGCATATCTTTATAGCTAATTCAGGTGACAATTTTTTTTTTTTATTGGTTGTGGGGCCTGAACTCTGAGCCTGGGCGCTGTCCCTCAGCTCTTCAGCTCAAGGCTAGCACAGCACTCTACCACTTGCGCCACAGCGCCACTTCCGGCTTTTTATGCTTATGTGGTGCTGAGGAATCGAACCCAGGGCCTCATGCATGCAAGACAAACACTCTACCACTGAGCCACCTTCCTAGCCCCAGTGACAAACTTTTAACATTCCCCCCCAAAAATCAACATTTTAAGTTCATTTTACAAATCTTAGATTCAAAAGAAACTCTGCTAGGACATTGAGGATCTGATTTTAGTGCAGACATTTAAGGGCATCTTAAAAAAAGATAGTCTCATTCTGTTATGGTCATCTTGAGTACATAATACTATGATATAACAAAGGAGATATGTTGTCTATCAATTTGCCAGCAACACCTCATTTCTTACCCTACCCCAACCCACTTTGTTACTTTCTCCTACTATTATTTACAAACCTGCCTGGCCACCTATGGAAGCCAGGATTTACTTGCATACTTGAGATAATTTGGTACTGATTCCATAGAACTCGGGAACTAAACTATAATATATATCTTTGGTTTAGGAAATAGGAGACTTCTTCCTTTGGAGTGTCTTTTTCTCAAGTTTCTAAATCCTACTCCAGAGACTCAGACGACCTGGCCAGCACTGAGTGGATGTATCTCAGATCTGGGTCTGCTTGGATCCTCATCTCTACAAGAATCTACTTGCCGATTTTTCTGAATCACTGACTTATGACTGGGAAGAGCTAGTTAGTAATTTCTCATCATGGTATATAGAATTCTGAACTAGAAGTGCCTGGCATATGGCTGAATTTGTTCCCTCTATTGGTATATGAGTGACACAGATGGCCCCAGGAGTCCTTGGACTTGGGCTTATGGGATCATGGCATTGCCCAATGTTGCTTTATTTTCCAGAAATTCACTACCACTCTAGGGCTCACATAGTAATAGAAATGGACTCATTCTCATGAGACACAAATCATTTTTTTTTAATTTTATTTTATTTTATTTGTGAACATACTGTACAGAGGGGTTACAATTGCATGGGCAGGATAATACGTACATTTCTTACCAAGCATTGCAGCCTCCTCCTTTGTTTACCCTTCCCATCCCTTCCCAGCCTCCCCCCTCCCCCCATCCCAATCCTGAGACACAAATCATTTTAAGGCTTTGGTTATTGAAGGTCAATGGTTAACCCTTGGGTTTATGTTATGTTAGGTTGGAACTCATGCTGTGCCCAGGTGCTGTGTATAAGAGATATGCATCCAGAGTCCATGAGATGAACTTGGCCCCAAATTTTGGGCTGCTGACATTCAGTGTAGCAATCCAAAATGGTGCAGGTTCTGCACCATGTGTCAGGAAGTCCTAACTGATGGCTTGTCATGGCCATGCATGTGGTGACATTGCTTGTTCCTTATTCAGAGACAAACATTCATTGAGATCCTGTACATTCTGAGGTAACAATGATGGTTTAGATTTACTAGCAGTCATAAATCTCTATTAATTATATTGCTAATTCTTTGAGTTACTATTTACTTCATCATATCATTCAGCTGGAACCGAGGCATTATTACTTTCATATTTGAAAGGTAGAGATAGATACAGAATAGTGATTCTAACAATAGAATACATTGTATCCCTGTAGTATTTTTCTTCTGTTTAGCATACTGAAATCATATTGAACTTGCCTCTTAGCTGAGGCATAAATAACTAAAGTAACAGTATATGTAAATGAAAGTATTCAAGCTCTTACTGGTATAGTTATAATACTGCTGCCTGACAATTTAAATGCATAAGAGAACAAATAGTCCTGAGTGTAATTACAACTAGAAAGCAGAAGCTTATGGTGTGGGAAGAACTGAGGAACAAGTCCCAATACCAAGCGGAGTTGAAAGTGAATTGTTCCCTTTTCTCCTTTGCTCTATTGTGTAAGATCAAGATGTGCCTCCAAGATGTCCCACTTCAAGCCTGGAAAAAGAGATCCTGGAAAAAATATACATTTTTTGATAGCTTTCTTCATGAGAGCCTCTTATGCCTTTAATATAATTCAGCAGAATAGAGTTAACAGAAAAACTCAGCTAAAATGGCGAAGACCAACGATTTAGAAGTGTAATGAATCTGAATTTGAATCCCAACTTTAGCTACTTAACAGCTCTGTGATCTCAGATGTATTATGTAACTTTTCTGAGCTCCAAATACTCAATGATCAATGTGAAGTAATAATACTTCATGAGGCAGACAATGTAAAAAAAAAAAAACGCATCCAGCAAAAATAAGAATCCTAGGAAAGACAACCATTACTACTTTCTCACTGTGTAAGGCTTTTGGTGACATGGTTTGTCAAGATTAATTCTTATCTTTATTGTCATTGATTTAGACAGAATGGAACAATGGGTATTTGGAAGAGAATTTAGAAAATACTTCATTGTTCTCATGTAATGATCTACAAAAATTTCTATGCCTGCAGAGGGCTGAATGAGCTGAGTGGACTGAGGAAATCAAATGAGAAAAAGAAATTGACTGCATTTAATATGAGGCTGAAAAAATTCAACCATTTCTGCATAATGTTTAAGACTATACTTGGATGCTCACAGTCAAATTTTAGAGGAGAAAAAGTAGTCAAAACAGGTGTTGGATTAAATTGGCTGGTAAATTTAAAGAAACTGATTAATTCACCCAAATCACATGAATAAGCATAGAAACCACAGTACAAATGTGGAAAATTTTATTGCACTATCTGCTTTTACAAATGTGGAAAATTTTATTGCACTATCTGCTTTTTTCCACATGAAAAATATTTTTTTCATTTTAGATGTTTTTATTTCTTTTAATCAGAAGTAACCAATTTCTTATGATAACTACAGGATGCCTGTGTACATCAGGTGAAGAAAAACTAATAACAAATTTCACTATAGCATCTTTATTATCACATTGACTAATAATAATAAAATTACAAAAGATATTGTAACTATTTGGAGAGTAAGTAAATTATGCTGTTATTATTGCACATATTAGAATTCCCTTGGCTTTATTAGATGTAATGATGCTATACATTTTGTGAAATATGAATGTTTTGTCTTTTAATATTTCTAATAATGTACTTGGAAAACATTCATAGCTTCATCCTATTGCTGGTTCTTAGGAGTATAAATGTTGGTGGAAATCAGGTTGTTTGGGTTATTTCTTTCTTATTCTAGCATAGGTATTATATACTTTATTTATGAACCCACCCATCTGAGTGATCAAAAAACCATGGCAAGATTTCCACTTGTGTGTGACTGAGTTTCCAGAACCAAATCTGTGTTCTTACTGTGAACAATTAGATGAAAACAGGCACAGTATATTTAACAGCAGTTATCAGACTATGATCCCGAAGAGAAGAAAATTATAAAAGTTGGGCTGTATGCTTTCTGCCTTCAGGCACTTTAAAGACTAAAGCACTGAGTGGCAAACTCAAACAGAGCCCATGGAAGAGACTGAAGTGGATGAGGCTGGGATATTTTGAGGGCACTCTGGAGAAAATGGAGTGAGACTGAGAAAGGGCTTCAGACATCTGCTCTGGGATCCCCTTGAGTCTTCAGCTGGATTCTTTACTACATATGCATGAGAGAGACCTTTCAAAGCCAAGGAATGAACTGCTACTGAGAAAAATAGAGAAAAGGGGACAAAACAAACCATTTAAATAGGGATACAGGTGGACCCATTGCAACAATGAGATGTACAAGTCGTTATATTGAAAAACAAACTTTACAACTTTGGCCGAGTGTTGGGGATGGGGGGAGGTGAGAGGGGTAGATGGGAAGGGATGGGAAAGGGAAACAAAGGAGGAGGTAACAATGCTTGATAAGAAATGTACTCATTACCTTGCCCATGTAATTGTAAGCCCTCTGTACGGTATTTTCAAAATAAAATATTTTAAAATAGAGAATTAAACTATAAAAATTTAACTGAATTAATGGAATAAAATATTCATATTGGACAGATTTCTTAATCAGGACACAGCGCTAAACATGGAAGAAAAAAATTGCACCATGCTTCTTAAAATTAAGATATTCTCTTAAAAAGAGACATCACAAGCCAGGCATCAGTGGTTCACACTTGCAACCCTAACTACTCAAATGTCTGAGAGCTGAGGATTACAGTTCAAAGCCAGACCAGTCAGGAAAGTCTGTGAGGAAATGGCACTGTGGGTGTAAGTGGTAGAGCTCAGGAACACTGCCCAGGCCCTGAGTTCAAGCCCCAGGAAACACACACACACACACACACACACACACACACACACACGGGACATGACCAAAAATAAATGTCACAGACAGAGAGAAAATACCAGAGAAAATATACCTGATAATTTGTATCAGGTATATCCAGGTATATCAGGTGTATCCATTGTATCCACTAGGATGTCTTACAATCCAATGGTGAGAATATCAACATCATAGTTTTTAATGAATAAATTATTTGAATGAATACTGTACAAAATGATATATGTGGCTCACTAAGCATATGAAAACATGTCCAACATCACTAGTCATGTTTAGTCATTAGACAAACATGCTAAAATCTCTATCAAAATGAGAGATAAGTTTGATGTGAAATGTTCTCACTACCTTACTTATGTAACTGTAACCCTTCTGTACATCACCTTGAGAATAAAATTTAAAAATTAAAATTAAAATCTCTATCACCATTAACACACTACAAAGGCAAAAATTAAAATCACTACAATAAAAAATATTAACAAGAATGAAGAGTAACAAAATTTCAAAACAACACTCCTAGTTAGGAAAAAAGATGGCAATTTTTTCCAAAGATAAATAGAAATTCATCATATAACCACTTCACTCCTGTATTTAAAAGAAATATAAAATTAATCCACAAAAAACTTTACACACCATAATTCTGTTTTAAACTTATAAAATCAGAAGAAAACAAATGTCCACCAATAATGGAATATTTCAGAGAAATGAGAAGGCAAAATTTTGACATTAGAAAAACAAACATGGGTGATTCTCAAAAGCAGTACTTTGAATAAAGGACTCAGAAATAAAAATTGCAAGGATGGAAAGGTGGCTCAGTGGTAGAGTGTTTGCCTTGCATGCATGAAGCCCTGGGTTCAATTCCTCAGCACCACATAAGCAGGAAAAGCCAGAAGTGGCGCTGTGACTCAAGTGGTGGAGCGCTAGCCTTGTGCTAGCCTTAAGGTGAAGAGCTGAAGGACAGCGCCCAGGCCCAGAGTTCAGGACCCCATGACTGACAAAAAAAAAAGAAAAGAAAAAAAAAGAGGACAGAGATGGTGGGGGAAAAACAAAGGAGGAGGCAACAATGCTTGATAAGAACTGTACTCATTATCTTGCTCATGTAACTGTAACCCCTCTGTATAGCATTTTCACAAGAAAAAAACTTTTTTTAAAAAAAAGAATGCTGAAAAATAAAAGAGAAAAATTGCATATATCATTCTTCGGATCATAAATCGGGGTATGTCAGCAGACAGGACTGTGGTTGACAATAATCAATGTAAATAAATTTGAGTGATTAAAAAGTGTTCTATATACTAATTGTGCTGAGGTGAGCAGAGGTATATGACATTGCTCCATTTGTTAGGAAATGGAAAGGCTTGGAAAAAATTATATTAAGTGAAGTAAGCCAGGCCCAAAGAAACATAGGTCCCATGGTTTCCCTTATTTACAATAACTAGTATATGTCTGAGTCAAGCAGAAAAAGTCAGATAATGTGATGTTAGGGAAATGAACCCTAAGATATGTATTCAAATGTTTTTTTTTCATGCGATTGTTTCTAACACATTTATAAGATTATTTCTTTTTGCTTTGTATGTCCCTCCCCCACAGTATAACCCCTGCTTTCACTGTATTTGATGTAGGTATAATTTGTGGAGGGGAAGGGGAAAAACAAATCGTTTAAATAGGGATACAGGTGGACCCATTGCAACAATGAGATGTACGAGTGGTTATGTCGAAAACGAACTTTACAACTTTTGTGCGGGGGGTGGGGGGTGGGTAGGGGGGGTGGAGAGGATTAGGTGGGGGCAGCGGGTGGAGGATGGGAAGCGATGGGAAGGGGAAACAAAGGAGGAGGCTACAATGCTTGATAAGAAATGTACTCATATATATACAAAGATTAAAAAAGAATTATCTCTATTCTTAAGTTATACTTTATTAAAGTTAATTTGAGAGTAACATAGAATGCTAAAATATGACTGTGCTTATAAAAGATGGCCTTGATTATATAACAGCATAATTTCTAAATGTATGAAAACTAGCTTATAGTACTTTTTGCATTTATATATATTCAATTTAATGACATTTGAGTGCTTTAACATTTATACATCATGCAGGATGGATTCTCTTCCTTGTTCCTTGAACAAATGCCACTTTTCTGTAGGTAAAACAAATGTTGTTAACAACTGTACTGAAAAAAAAATCACTGAAGTAACCATTTTCTTTTAGATATTATATTTTAAATGATTCTGAATACTATACAGATTATTGTAAAAGTAATTAAGGACTAGAATAAAGGTAATTATAATTTCTGATGGACAAACTGATAGAGATATAGTAAGAATTGACCTGGAACCTCATCTAAAACTTGAACAAAATTAAAGGAAATCATGAAATCCTAAAACTTATGCTGTGTTTTTAATTGATTTTCACACATCAGTGCACTTATAACTTCTGTATTTTCACTGAGGACTTTAATCTGAAGATTCCTCAAGAAAAAAAATGGTACTTGTGACAGAAGAAATTGTCTAGAAATATCTTTCTAAAAATATGAGATAGTCTCTAAAACTATGTGATTGTTTCTTTTCTAAAATTTATGTGTTCTTAATGAAATTTATTACTCAATCAAATTTCTAAAATTGTCTATATGAACTGAGGAGAGAACAAATAATTATAGTTAACAAAAAGTCAGTTTTCAAATGTATCATATTAACATTGATATGGGAAGTCTGATTTGCATGGTTAATGGAGAGTCATGTATACTACAACTACATTCACTAACCAGAACTCTGGGGTAACTATGTACAAAACAAAGACTTGGATCAGATACACACTAATCCCAGAAAACAGCATAGCATCTTTCATATGTTCCTGTATCATAAGTTCCACTAATGGAATGTACGTTCCATTAATTAGAAATAGATATGAAGATGTTGATCTAATATTTTGCTTTATGTTTGGCAAAAGGATTTATGTATCTATTTATACAAGGAAAAGTTTTCTAAAAGGTTCAGAATTTTTTAAATGAGACCATGAGTTTTTTCTTTTTACGTATTTCCGTGTTCAAATCTTGGCAGCATCATTTCAGACCTATCTAGCTGTGATTTCTGGTATTCACCTGTCAAATTTTAAATTGCAAGTTTTAAAATAAATAATGTAACTATTCATGATAACTGATCTCTTACTTACAAATATAACAGCTTTATTTCTTGATTTGTCAGAATTTGAACTGATGCCTGTTGGAGGTCTCTGCTCTCTTTCATTTTTTTATTTATGTAAATGTGCTTTTATCATATCCATCACCCCATTACCTTCTTTTTTCACCAAATCTCTCCTTTCACTACTCTATTTCCTCTTCTAAAATAACATTTCTTCAACTTTCAGGTCTTTTTGTTTTAAATCTAGAATCTCCATACAAGAAATAATATGCAATATTTGTCTTCCTTAGTTTAGCTTATTGTGCTTAACATCCTAATCTCCAATTCCACCTATTTTCCCGTGACTGACATACTTTTACCTTTCTTTGCAACTAAGCACATTTCATTGTGTATGTATACCACATTTTCTTTATCATTGGTCAACATCTACACTGATTCCAATTTTTCACCATTGTGAATAATGCTGAAATAAGCCTAGACGTTCAGGCATCTCTATTGTATGATGTTCATGAAATTAGCTGTGTTATCAGTACAAGCCACCTTCTCACAATTCCCGTTGAAACTTGATTTAGGCATTAAATAATGTATACATATTTCAAAATATGATGTTTGTGATAAATAATATACAATATAAAATTAGCATTTGACTCTCTAAGGTAAAAAAACCCAACCTAATTAGAAGTGAGTATTGATTTCTATGGCATAAATACTCCTATGATGACTGTCTGAAATCAGCACACTTGATTTCAAATGGCTCCAAAAATTTCTGAAAATAATGGTTTCTTCCAAATTATGAATGGTTGGTTGGCCCTTATTACAACTGCATTTGCCCCTTCCTTTTTTTTTGGCCCTCCATTTGGTCTCTAGAAAAATATCTGCCACTACACGGTTTCAGGCTAAGAATGATTATTCATTGCTGTCCATATTCATGGGTCTAGAAGAAATAGTTTCCTCTGGCACCCTCTTCCAACTTTTCAATGGAGAGTCTATCCTCCCGGGAGTTTGGTATCTGATTTTAGAGACACTCTGGATCAAATTTGCTATAGAATAAACTTCCTTTGGTGATAGAGACAAGGGATCATGTCATGTAGGATGACCAAATACTTTTGGAAATCAATTTGCTTTTAATATACATGATTTACATCCAGACAGTATTTAAACATTATACTTTTGAGTCCCAAATTATGTTAGCAACCACATCCCAATTTTCTCTGTATTTGGTATCTATTTTTTGTGTGCTTTCCTAAGCTCATTGACATAATTTGTCATTCTTCATGTTGGAAAAAAAAGATGTTCACTTCACCCAGCAGTGTGAATTATCCAGTCCATACTTCTTGCCCCATAATATTTAGCATATCTTCTCTATTCCTCCTCACATTTTTTTATATTTTGGGATCTTTACAGACGTGAATTAATTATTAGCATAGCTTCTTGAGAAAATATAGTTTCATATAATTTTTAGAGGATTTTTAGTTTTCCTAATAACCCTTTAGCTTTTATAGCTATTGACATATTCAGTCTTTTATGAGGCATGATTTGTAAATTTTAAAAGATATATGACTTATAGATATTAATGTACTAAAACTTTCTGCTATATATGATTTCTCAGTTTTTATAGCAGGCTGTGTTTTGTTTTCATTTTCTTAATGATATTTTCTGATTTGTAAAGTAATTTGAAAGGATTCTATTTTATTAGGGTTTTTTTAGTTGATTATGTTTTAGGAATCATACCTTAGAATTACCCAAATGAGAGAAAATTTTCATCTATGTGTTTTTCAGAAATTCTTATCATTTAAACTCAAACATTTATATGTGTGATTCATTTAAAGTTAAATTTGGAATATTGTCAGAAGTAAGGGTCTAAATTAATACTTTGTATATGGATATGCATTTTTCTCTGTGCTGATTGTTGAAAAAAATTTCTTTCCCAACAAAGATTCTAGAAACAATCTGACAATCATTACTATGAAGTTCATAGTCACAAATAATGATTATAAAGCTCAAATAACCATAAAACTTATATTTGTATTAATTTTTCTTTGAACTAAGAGATTTTTAAACACATTTAAATTGTAAATTTTGTCTTTTCCTACCTGTTAATCCAATTATAGCCTTGTGGAATTTTTTTAAAAAATATAATTTATATGGCTGGGAATGTGGCTTAGTGGTAGATTGCTTCCCTAGCATGCATGAAACTCTGGGTTCAATTCCTCAGTACCACATAAACAGAAAAAGCCAGAAATGGCACTGTGGTTCAAGTGGTAGAGTGCTATCCTTGATCAAAAAAAGCTCAGGGATAGTGATAATGCTCAGGCCTGAGTATATATATATATTCATATATATAAGTTATTTTATGATATGAAATATGATGAAGACAAAAAGTAGTTAAATTGAAAGCATGTTTCTTGTTTAGCAGATTATAAAATTGAATATATGCTCTTTAGAACAATGTTATTAATTACTTAGGGTAGAATCCTTAGATTGTGTTTGACAGTTTAACTTGTCAAAGATCAAGAAATATGTAAGAAAGAATTCTGCTATGTTTTGGCAATAGACTGTTCAGATCTCTCCTCAAATTCATAAACTGGATTCCTAACTCCACATGAGATTGTTGTCAGAGTAGGGTGGTTTAGACGCAACTAGGTCATAAGTTTTCATTAATGGAATTAATTGAATTAATTCCTTTACAAGATGTGGCCAAGGAGTTAAGAAACTTTCTGCTATGGTTAGGTGCCAACTAACTAGGAAAAGGTCCTTCGCAATAACTCAGCCTACTAGTTCCCTGAAATCAATTTTCAATCTCCAGAATTATTATAACTAAATTGAAATCAATATTGTTAAAGTAGCTATAGATGACTGAAGCAGCTTCATTCAGCTTCTCTTTGAATGTCCAACAAATTTTCCATAATATTTTGCTAAATAATTTTACACAAAACTATAAAATATAATTTGCATTTATATGGAGGATATAAATATGCATATTTATATTTATACATATATTTAAATTTATGTATAGAATTTACATTTCAATTGGAGAGTGTATTTTAAAATTTGAAGTAATCCTCAACTTCCATAAAAATTGTTGGTTTATTGAACTGCAACATGTAATACCTCTGAGATTCAATTTTATAAAGTTTTAATGAGATTAAATGTGTTAAATATAAAATTACATATATTTTAACTTTTAAAATCTTTATTTTAGGAATTTATCTTGTAGAGTTTATGCTGTTTGGTTTCTCTAAATTAATACTTAGAGTACTTTTCAATAGCTTAATTGAAATATAAGCATGCAGTAAAATGAATGCTTCCATAAATACATCGGTCAGAGTATGACCAAACTAAAGAATGGATACATCCTTCAAAGGTTTATCAATACACTTGTATCTTACTTCCTTCTCATACTCCCAGGCAACCAGTGATCCATCCATCCATCCTTCCTCCCTCCCTCCCTCCCTCCCACCCTTCCTTCCTTCCTTCCGTCCTCTCCCTCTCCCTTTCTGTCTCCCCTTTCCCTCTCTCTGCCTCTCTCCTTCCCTCCCTCTCCTACCCCTTTCTTTCTTTCTCTCAACCCTGAGGTTTGAGCTCAGGGCTTGTGAGCTGACCTTGAGCTTTTTTTAAAAAAAATAAGATTTATTGTGAAAATATTGTACAGAGGGGTTACAGTTACATGAGCAAGGTAGTAAATACATTTCTTATTAAGCATTGTTGCCTCCTACTTTTTCTCCTGCCATCCCTTCCCTCCCACCTCCATGACTACACTCCACCCACCCCACCTCCGCCCCCCGCCCCCGCCCCCGCGTAAATTGTAAAGTTCGTTTTTGCACATAGTGTCTACTGCAATGGGTCAGCCTAAATACCTATTTAAACATTTTGTTTTTTCCCTTCCCCTCCCCCGATTATACTAATATCAAATACAGTGAAAAAAGGGGTTATAACGTGGGGGAGGCACATACAAAGCAACAAAAAAAGTCACATGGTACCTTATAAATACGTTAGAAAAATAGCAAGAAAGAAAAAAAACACTTGAGTCTATCTTGGGGCTCATTTTGCTTAACTTCATCTTATTTGGTCATATGTGTATAACTTTTGACCTTTTCTACTTGTCTCAGACATATACTAGTTATTACAAATACGGGAAACCATGGGATCTATGTTTCTTTGGGCCTGGCTTACTTCACTTAATATAATTTTTCTAAGTCTTTCCATTTCCTAACAAGTAGGACAATGTCATTCTTTTTGATGGAAGCATAGAATTCCATTGTGTATATATACCACATTTTCTTGATCCATTCATCTACTGAGGGGCATCTGTGTTGGTTCCATATCTTAGCTATGGTAAATAATGCTGCAATAAACATAGATGTGCTGGTAGATTTAGTATAGTGTTGTTTGTGATCATTTGGGTAAATGCCCAAAAGTGGGATTGCTGGGTCATAGGGGAGCTCTGTGTGGAGTCTTCTGAGGAATCTCCATATTACTTTGCAAAAAAGTTAAATCACCTAACAACAAATCCTCAAAGAAACAACTGCCCAATAAATAAGTGGGTTAAAGACTTAAAGGGAAACTTCTTGAAGAGGAAATAAGAATGGCTAATAGACATATGAAGAAATGCTCAACTTCTCCAACCATAAAAGAAATGCAAATCAAAACAACATTGAGAATCCACCTCACCCCAGTTAGAATGGCTATAATCAAGAACTCTAATAACAACAGATACTGGAGGGGATGTGGCCAGAAGAGCTTTTCTTTTTTTTTCAAGGCTACTCTATCACTTGAGCCATAGCTCCATTTGTGGTTTTTGATGGTTAATTGGAGATAAGAGTCTCACAGACTTTTCTGTCTGGGCTGGCTTTGAATTGCAATCCTCAGGTCTCAGCTTCCTGGGTTGCTAGAAATACATATGTGAGCTGCCAGTGCCTGGCTCTGTGTGTGTGTGTGTGTGTGTGTGTGTGTGTGTGTGTGTGTGTGTGTGTGTTTCTGTCTGTCTGTCTGTGTCTGTGTAATAAAAAATTTGTACCAAGATTTGAACTCAGGATTGCCACATGAGGCTTTTTTGCTCAACCCAGTGCTCTGCCACTGTGCTATACACTTCTGCTTATGTACTTTGTTGGTCAATTGGAGTCTCTCTCAGATTTTTCTTTCTTTTTTTCACATTTTCTTCATCTGGAGAGGCTGAACACTGCTCTCAGATCTCAGCTTTCTAACTGAGATTACAGGTCTGAGCCACTGGTGCCCAGCTCCACTAACTAGTTTTCTATAAATATCTATTAGTCTGAATTTTCTAGAATTGGAAAAAAAGATATCCAAACAATGTTTACTTTTTGCTTTTTTTTAACCTAGAACGACTATTTTAATATTGCAGCATTTGTAAATACTTTAAATTTTAATGTGTATATATTTATATATATATAGTCCCATATTATTGGACTTTTTTAGGTTTTGTCTATCACATACATAGTTGCAATGAACATTCATGTATTGACCTTCATGTATGTATATGTTTTCACTTTTCTTAAGGAAGCAGTAATGGAATGAGTAGATTAAAAAAGATGTATTGCTTTTATATTTTAAAGAGTTTTTGCTCAGGAAAGGACATAGTTGCTGAGCTAAACAGACAGCCTACAGAGTAGGAGAAGATCTTTGCCAACTATACATCTGACAAGGGCCTAATATCCTGTATATACTAGGAGCTGAAGAAACTAAATACCCAAAGAATCAATAAGCCGATTAATAAATAGGCAAAGGAGATAGAAACTTAACAGAAGATGAAAAATGGCCTATAGACACATGAAAAAATGCTCCATCTCTGGGAGATGCAAACCAAAATATACTGAGATTCCAATTTACCCTTGTCAAGACAGATAGAATCTAGAATAAGAACAACAATGCTGTCAGAATGTGAGGAAAATTGTACCTTATTACAGTGTTAGTTGTACTGTAAATGAGTGTAGCCCTTATGGAAGACAATTTGGAGATTTCTCAAAAAAATAAATATGGAACTACCATGTGATCCAGTGATAGAACTTCCATGAATTTATCTAAAAGATTACTAGTCAGGTTACAGTTGAGACATTTGCACACTCATGTATCAACAGGAAACTTCTTAATATTTATAATTCAATTATTTTTTTAATTCTATCATCCAACAATATAGGATCCCTAATATCTAGTATTCCAACTAATGACCACAGGCATACAGAAATGTGAGAAAATAGTAACAAAAATCATCGATGAATCATAGCTGCTCCAGAAAAACACAGGTGTTCATTTTAGGAGATAACTACCTTAAAAGAAATATTGTACCTGTTTTCTGGATGTGCAAAATGTTACGTACAATTAGGTAATGTGTATTATATAAATGTACATAATATATATGTTTCATCATATATATGATGATAACTTTCTAGAAATGGGAACTACAATGTCCGAGATAAAAATTATGCCAAGAGGATAGACCATCATAGAGGAAACATTGGCATATGGCAATCTGATAATATCCATTTGGAAAATGAAAAGAAACTCACCAAGAATGAAAAGATTCTTCATATATTTTCCATATGAGCTTTTGTACTAGATATATTAAAATTTCTTTTCTTTTGTAAAACAGAAACTTCTAATGTAATTGATTGAGTTGTTCTATTATCAATAATGTCCTGTTTGGGGCTGGGAAGATGACTCAGTGGTAGAGTGCTTGCCTTGCATGCCTGAGGCCCTGGGTTCGATTTCTCAGCACCACGTGAGCAAAAAAGAAAAAACCCGGAGGTGGCACTGTGGCTCAAGTGGTAGAGCGCTAGCCTTGAGCTGAAGAGCTGAGGGACAGCACCCAGGCCCAGAGTTCAGGCCCCACTACCGGACCCCCCAAAAAAATAATGTCCTGTTTAAGAAATGTTTTTCTCTTTCTGGTGATGACTATTTATGTTACATGAAAGAAGCTGTAGCTTTTTGGCTTTCATGTATAGATCTAAAGAAAAACTAAAGTGTTTTTTTTTCTATATGTTGTAAGGTTGGCATTAAATGAATGCTTGATCTTTATGGACTATTTTTTTCTTTTGCCAGTCCTGGTGCTTGAATTGAAGGCCTGGGCACTATCTGTAAGCCTCTTTGTGTACAAGGCTAGCTCTGTACCACTTGAATCAAAGCACCACTTACAGCTTTTTCTGGTTAGTTTATTGGAGATAGTAGTGTCATGGGGACTTTTCTGCTTGGGCTGGCTTTGAACCATGATCCTCAGATCTCAGCCTCCTAAGTAGCTAGGATTACAGGCCTGAGTCACTGACACCTAACTTTGTCTGGACTTTTAATTGGTATTGAAATGATCTTTCCATTTCTACTACACTGCAGAGCAATCTTGGATAAAAGTTTTCATGTATTTTGGCTCATCTTTTAATATTCCCCCAAGGTTTTGAATGTTGTTTTTATCTAAGTGTAATCATTTAACAATTATACTTTAGATTAACTCTTGTTGTATGATAAAAGGCTTATCACCTCATTTATCTTCATCACAATTTGATTAACTAATTTGGGGCTTTGTGTTTTTCTGCTAAATGTTTAAGTGGTCTGCCAAATTTCATCAAAATGCATGTTACTTTTTTATTGAAAATGAAGTTGAATATGTAGATCAATTCCAGGAGAATTCACATTTTTATACTATTTCACTTTCAAATTTATAGTCATACTACCTAGTCTACTCCTATGTTAATTTAGGAATTCTTCTATATTTTGTTTTCTGTGTTGCAGTCCTTTGTTAGATTTGTCTCTGTATTAAGCACATTGATAGTGTTTAAGAGATATTTTATCTTAACTTTTATTTCCTAATTACCTCTTGTTATATTTGCGAACACAATTTATTTTTAAATTTAAATTTTATCCAGAATCTTACTAGTTCTAACAAGTTAGTTTTTGAGTGGTTTAACTAACTTACAATTTTCCTTATCATGGATTATATTTTCCCACTCTAGGAATTTGTGTGTTCCTGATATTCCTTGATTGGATGCCAAACATTGTGACTTTTACACTATAAAATCCTGAGTACTTTGTCTCCACTGCTCACTCTTTGTGCCTAGATTTCACTTTCCATTAAGTCTCTCTGATTCTTTCCTTTTATTGTATATACTAAATCAAGCTTTTCCAATCTGTTTCCCCAAAAAAATGCCTTCTGAGTACCACTTGTTGAGGTTTTCTGCCTCAGTCTCTTTGACTTCCAAACCACCTTATATATAGCTCCTAGAACACATGCATGAGCATTATATACAATGTGCTTATACACAGGAATCTTAGGAGCAATCAATCATAATCATAATTAACAACCATGTACTTGGCACATATTAAATGCCAGGTGGTAGAAATGCAGTATTGCTAATCTCAAAATTTCTTAGAATTGAGTAATTCTATCCTCATTTTATAGATGAAAAGACTGAGGCTCCAAAACATCTCTTTTGTGTGAGGTGTCAGGCTTCATACCCAGAAAGGGTAAAATCCCAATTCTGGTCTGCTTAGCTCCAAAGCTTTCACTTTCTCTGATGTGTCACTGCTCACTTTTATAGACTGCATTTTATGTTATGAATGTTGTCATTTTTCAGTCTTTTCAACTGGACTGTAAGCTTTTTGAGGTCTTTTAGATCTTTTACATCTTCCAAACACCAATTACTTCAGCAGACAATAAATGTTGATCTACTGGTTGAATTTGTGTCACCGCTCCTCAAAATAAGAAAAGACAAGTAGCAGTGGTGTATTCAACATGGATAGGCAGGAAAGCTTTTTTCCTTTAAAATTATACTCACTGGACAATGGCCTGTTGATGAGAGAAAATAGCTCTAGAAAAATGAAAAAAACCCTCTTACAATACCATCATTTTCTTCTTGAAAATATCCCCAGTACAACAATATCTGGGCATTATATTTTACTGATATCTTCTGTAAAGTCAGAAAATTGTAGGCCATCTCTTCAGTTGTTTCAAAACTGATTTGGTAAGCATTAAGTCTTCACTTTAATCAATGCTGTAGTCTTACAAAAATTCAGTGGAAGCATCCATTAAATTATTGGATAATTCAGTTTGAAAAAGCAACCCTTCCTTAACTCTGCAAGAAGCTCTAAAAGAAAATAATAATAATAATAATAATAAAACTTTGATTAAAAGAAAGGATTTCTGACATGTTTCATTCTATTCTGTACACTACACATGAATCCATTATGTGATTGTTCAATCTCTTCTCTTAGTATCAGAAGACTTAGTATTGTTATGCAGTGCAAATTTTTATGTCTCTAATTACAATGGATTACATAAAGTAAATATAAAGTGGACATATATTTACTAAGGAATCTGTGCTTTTGCTTCACTTTTGCAATGGGGTGGGTGATTTACTGGTAATTTCATACAGCCAAAGTGACAAAAAGGTTATGGTTATATGTTATAGAAAGGTAGACACCCAAAATCTGTGAATGATGAATCTTAATTGTAGCCAGATTATTTAGTGAAGACTATTAAGTGTGAAGTAAATTTTGTTAACCAATTATTTTTGAACATTTACCCTATGAAGAAAATAGAATTTCATATTTTAAGCTCAGGTACAGAGAGTAATTGCATGTAATTGTGGGTGATATAATAGTCAAATAAGAGAGTTCCAAATGCAACTGAATAATCTAGTAATGGCTGTTGCTATTTTTTGTTTTATTGACTTATATTCTTGTATGTCCACCAAACATTTTATCAATTTTCCTGCTTCCTTTTATGTATATTTTGAAACAGTTGTCTTGCCTCGAAATCTTTAAGATTAGATCATCATAGTACTATCTTATTGATATTCTAAGTAAACAATATTATCTCTGCTAATATGAATCAATCAGCATTTCATTTGCGGTATGAAATTCTATTACTGTCCATTAAGTTCCCTGAAAAGGAAGACCTGAACCAAGAGACATCTTTCTTTTCCACGTAGCTAGAAAACTCCTCTAATTTTTCTTCTTACTTCGATGTGTGCAGAGCCTGGGTGTAATTATAAACAAGTATGAAATGGAAAGATTTTCTGTATTGGTTTACTGGGAATTAGAAAATACCCACAGGGGGAGAATGACAGAAAGGGTGACATTGATCAAGATGCATTGTACTCATAACATGACTTAGGGAATTGTAACCGCTTTGTGCAACTGCTTAACAACAATTTTTTTTTAAAGAAAGTACTCACAGATAATAAATAATGAAATGGTCAACTAAAGGACAAATAGGGGAAATCAACACTAGTAAAAATAGTATACAAGTCAATTAGTGGCTAATTTTCTGTCATTTAAAGCTGTACTCTGACAATTGTTTTTTTTAATTCTGTAAGCATTTAACAGCATTTTTAAGATATACAAATCAAAATGTTTGCAGAGCCTTTTATATAAACTGATTTTGACCACTACCACACTACTTATCTATACTGATGACTAATTTCATTTTCTTTTCTCAGACATGAAAGCCATTGGCCATCTTTTGCTCTGTGGCTTTGTTCTTGGAGGGAATATGAAATTATGTGACTCTCTGGGTAAACCCAGGTGGGATAGGAGACTGATTTCTGAATCAGAATAGCTTATTGGATCTGTTTCTGTGTTTGTTTTCTGGATTCAGTGGCTAATTTGGTTTCTAATCATGCTTTTGACCCCATTTCCAGACTGTTTGTGGTAACAGGAGAAGAAAGGCCCTGCAGTAGGTAATTAAGTCTGCAAAGGCAGTGCTGCTTACTTTCCATTGCAGCAGATAATCAGAGTGCTGTTGCTCAAGTGTAAAATGCAGAAACTAATGATCCTATATAATACAGATTAGGGCTTTCATTTTAAAAACTATCAGTGCAGAAGAACAAAGGTAGAAAAAGCAGCATGATATTTGGAATTCCAATATATGGTAAAGCTTGTAAATTTTGCAAGGGGCTTCTAAACATAAGACTAATCAAAATTCTCCTTATGTTCTATGGTGATTGATTAGTTCAGAATTCAAATGTATTATTGCCCCATTGCATCTTTGAAAAGGCACAATTAGACACATTTGTCCATGTCTTTTCACTTGTAAACATGTTTTATTGTTAGCTCAGATCAAATGAGGTCTTTTAAAGCATTTAACAATGTGAGTACCACATAGTAGGTACACAAAAACAACTATAATATTTGAATTAAAGTTTGTTTTCCACAAAGGTGTTGCAGGGCAATATCCAAAATTCATAAAAATAGAAATCACATATATTTTTGGAATTATATAATATCACAACAATTTCAACATATTTTATTACTTAAGTGAATTCTCTACCAGATCTCAATAATTTACGAAATTACCTTTGGTGTAGAAGGATATTGGTTAACCCTTTGGACAAACAAAGCCAAGCTTCCAACAAAACCCCGATTTTTGTTAAAACAAAATTTACATGTATAGCTGGTCATCAAGAGCACATGCCTGTAACCCTAGCTACTCAGAAGGCTTAGATCTGAGGATTATGGTTCAAAGCCAGCCTAGGCAGGAATGTCTGTGATCTCCAAAGTTTGTTAATTCCATTTAACCACCAAAAAGCTAGAAGTGGAGATGTGTTGTGTTAGCCTTAAGCAGAAAAGCTTGGGACAGTGCTCAGGCTCTGAGTTCAAACTCTAGGATTGACATACAAAATATTTGCATGTGCGGTTTTCATGACAGGACTCAATAATTCAAGCCTCAATGGGTATTAACTTATTGATAAACTTTACCAACTTCATTAATTATATCAGTAATCCCATCAATAGACAAGACTATATTTTAGATCATTTTGACTATTTCCTGTGTTTATTTATTGTTCATTTTAGTAATATTTTTCCTATAAAATTATTTCTCATTCATCATCAGTAATATAGACAAGTTACCCTATTAAACACCTCACTAAGTGCATTCATCAGCTTTGTGTCACTGTGACAAAAATACCTGAGACAACTTAGCAGAGGAAAGGTTTATTTTGGCTAACGGTTTCAGAGGTTGTTTTATTTATTTATTTATTTTGGTCAGGAGTGGGTATGGAATTCTGGGCCTGAGTGCTGTCCCTCAGCTCTTCAGCTCAAGGCTAGCACTCTACTACTTGAACACAGTGCCACTTCCGGTTTTCTGAGTGGTTTATTGGAGATAAGAGACTCATGGAGTTTCCTGCCTGGGCTTGCTTTGAATCGCGATCCTCAGATCTCAGTCTCCTGAGTAATTAAGATTACAGGTGTGAGCTACTGACACCCAGCTTCAAAGGTTTTAATCTCTGAAACTTGGATTTTAATGTGGCAGAATATTTTCAACAGAAGTATATGGTAGCAAGAGAGAGATAGAGAAAGAGGAGAGGGAGAACAAGAGAGAGAAAAAGAGAGAAATAAAGAGGAAAAGAAAAACAGAAAGAGATTCTTAAGACAAGATCCAGCTCCCAAAAGACATTACTCCAATACTTATATCTTTCAACTATGTCCTACCTTTTAGGATTCTGTCATCTCCCAATAATTATAAGCATCTTTCCATTGATAAGGTCAGAACTCTGATAATTCAATCATTTCCCAAATGTTCCACCCTTTAACATGGAAAAAGTTGACTAAGCAAAGCTGACTAATATGATTTTTTGTGGGATATTTCATATCTAACCAATAAAACTGAGCTTATGAGAATGACAAATTCTTGACATTACATACAGAGAAACTAAGGCGCAGAATAAAGACAGCAGTTCTATTTTTTTATATAGTCAGTCCACATCAACTAAAGATTTTGTCCCTTCATTTATGTAAATTTTCATTACATTCAGTGATTCTTAGATTAAATCAATCACAATGACCTGCCCATGTTGCTTTAATAGGTAAAATCAGGCTCAGATCTCCAAATTATGATCCAGAAGGAAATGCAGCATCACTCTCTGTCAGCAGTTGGGAAGACATTTGGTGAGCTGATCTGGCACAGCGCATAGCCTGTATTAGGAAAATTTCTAACACACAATGAACAGCATTTGTTGCATATTGGTAACAATTCTATTCTATTAAATATGCTTTTCAGCACTGTTTCCTAAACAGAGAAAAATGGAACTTTGGCATGTATCCTCCCTCTGATCACACATGCTGTACATGAAGAGACCTGGATCTGAAATAAACACAGAAGCTATGATAATGAAATCTCTGCCCAGGTACCTGTTCACTGCAGTTCAATTTTCACATTGGCCAACATTCACTCAAGGGTTCTAGTGTTCATTCACTGTGACAAATAGTGAAGATTTAAATAACATCTAACTTCCTAGCTATATTTGGTAGCTACAATGCTTTCATCAATGACAACCGGATCAACAACCTTTGTGTCATCACACTGACACGAGTGACCGACTGGTGTTCACAGGCCAATTGCTATAAAATTTTCAGGCAGGCTTTTCTTCTTATAGCTTTGCTGAAAGCGTACTTAGAAGTACTCTGCTTAGTTTTAACCAAAATAATGCAGATTAAATGTAATAGCATGGCTGTCAGACTAGATAGGTTCTCACTTTATGCCTCTTTCTCCGAGTCTGTGGGAAATAAACAGTCTGGCCTGTGGAGAAAAGTCAAAGTCAAAAGAGGAAACACAGAGTGTGAGGTTTTATGCGAAGGTGGCTCATGGTGTCTTAGACAACTCCAAGAGTACCTGCGGCTCAGTTTCACAGTTTTGATATTCTTGAAATGCTTAATCCCTGGTCTGTCACTCAGTAATAAGTCCATCCATGTGCTTCAATTGTTCTTGGACAGGCAGCCAACAGGTGACAGAATGTCTGTAGATTTCCTTCCTAATTCCTGCAATGTAGACAGGGAAATGGGGTGAATCTTGGGAAGAACTGGGGATGATAATACCAAAGATAAAGGATTCAGGAAAAAAAGCATTTATATTGCATCTCTTTTACTAATCATGTTATTTATTATATACTATGGCTTGAGATTCAGAAACACTCATCTAGCTGAAAAAATAAAACAATGAAATAAAAAAAAATGTGTGGCTATGTTGTATTGATTGGTTTTCAAAGACCACACCCAGAGAATGTCTGCTTTCAGACTTAAGGATCATTAAAGGAAGCCTTGACTCACTATCTCTTCCACATGACACTGCACAGAGAGAAGGTAAGTACATAGGAAATCTACTCAGCTAATAGATGGAAAAGCCAGGATTCAAATGTCCATCTGGAACAACGAATAAGTGCACATAAAATGAACTTGTTAAAAGGTAGGAAGTAGGGTAAAATTCCAATGTCAAGTTCAATGTCAGTTTCTTAGCACTCTTAATTCCTCTTCATGCTCTTATATTAAAGACTACAAAAAGCAAGTTAAGCTGTGCTTTGACTCCTCAGATTTATCCTGAACAAACTTCTGATTCTTAAACTTACATTTTCTCCCCATTCTAATCTATTTCCTGCTTTCATCCATCTAACCCCATGGGATTATATAAAAATGGAATAGACTTCCTTCTCTTCCCTTCTCTTCACCTTCCTTTACCTGTAGAAGATAGCTTTTAGCTTAGTTGTTCTTTATGCAAGTAAGCTAAATGATACCAGATGATATCAAGACTCTGAATTTAAGCCTTCACATCAATGGTTATAATACTTGATTTTGTTATGTAATCAAGTATATTATAAAACTATCATTATTGAAAGTCTTTGATCCTGAACAATTATATAATGAAGTGGTTGTTACTTTTCTGGCAATTATACAAAGATATTGTATAATAAGTAACTATGGAAGAAATAATCTTCAATAAATTAATTTAAACACAGAATGCTGTGTGGGGTGAAAGTTAGGTTGTTAACTTCGTTTTCTTTAACAAAACAAACCCTTGTGTATTAAATGACAACAATATTATATTACTCAAAAGACTAATGAGCAATGGATGTTTGCAAAATTTTAGATAGTGTATTTTGAATAAAAATGAAACTGAAGAAATCTTGAGCGAAAAGGAATAGCAAGACTGACACTTACAGTGTTTAAGATGCATTGGGGTTAGTTCTACAAACTTCCATGGACTGTTTTACTACTCACAGGTCTCCTGATGAAAGAAACATATATTATTATTCTTATTATACAAATGAGGAAAATATGCAAAAATTACTAATTGACATATGACCACCTAGTTAATTTGTCTATTTTTATTTCTGCTGATCCTAAATCTTGTTCGCTTAATCTATACATAATAAAGAAATGTTTGACATTTTTAACATTAATTACTTCAGATTGTATTTATAAACTGTTTTGTCAAATGGCAGCTCCTTTGTACAACTACTTAAAGATAATAATAAAAAAGACACTGACTAAAGAAAAAAATACATACAACAGGAAGGCAAGATTTACTTAAATTGATAAAAAAAATATGTGACCAGTAACCATATACACAAAAAGAAATTATTAAGAAATACAGAACTATACAAAAGTAAGATATTTTAATCTATTTTAATTAATAGAATCATATACATTCATGATTTCTTTCTAGGCATTGTGAAACAGATATTTCACCTATTCTTTTAGGAAAGCTACTAGGTCATACATGAAGTTTATAAACTTCACAACAGATGCAGATAAACAATGATACAAAGCTCAGGCTTCCCAATCTTCTAACTAAAATTATATATGGAGAACTCTACCAATAACAAAAGCCCTAAACCAGGGGAAAAAAGCCACACCCCAAACTACTGACAAGTCCTAATATTTGATTGCTAAACACACACACACACACACACAAAGATTCCTATTAACTATGACATACATATCTTTATTATTCTACAGTGATATGATAAATATTTTTATCATATTTTTAAACATATTCCACCCTCAAAGAAATAACCCTACTAGCTAGAAGGAGGATGATGAATGTTCCCCTTTTTGCTTGACTGATAGGCTCACATGCCATTGCCACACCCTAATACATACTCTTTGTTTCTGTGGTAATGATACCTCTGTAACCATCTCTTTACCACTTTTTGATATCACAGAATTGTTTGTTTCCCTTCTTATTTTTGCAATTTTCTTGCCACATCTGTTTGGAAAGAGCAATTCCTCCAGAATAATAGGGCAGAAAGCAATGGGACAGGAAGGCTGCATATTGAATGGTCTCATCCCATCATTCAGGTGCAGCAAGTAGAATGACAGTAAGAGGAGCCAAGGAGTGGAGATATTTTTGGAATTGTGGGTTTTCATAAACTTCATTGCATCAGAGAAAGAGTTTTCGGTAATGGGAATAGGATTAAGGCCACAGAAGCCATCAGATAAATGCTTGCTGATGGTGGAAACTGGACTAGGAGCAGAATGTATCAATGGGCCCTCTAGCCAGTGATATGACAAGGACAAGTTAATAACCACCCAAGTGAACAGATAATAGAACTAGGAAAATCAATACATTGGGATGAATTTCTTCCCCCTTAAGAAAAAGCAACCCTCCAATAACAAGCAAAAACAACAGAAGCTTTAAAAAAAATCATTTAGAACAAAGGAAAGGGTATGCTATCTTGAAGTCTCCTGGACTAACAGGCTCTGGGAGAACCCAGCAGTCGTGATGACAGAAAGCTAAAGGTCAAAGAGCAGGGCATTTCTCTCTACCTATCCTCTAACATTCAGACTTCCTGTAGCAGGGTATGTATGTGAGCTCTGTATCTTAAAATGAAAAACATTCTTCAGGGAAAGCTAAACTGGATATGAGTATAGATATCCTCAAATGAAGGTTAATATTTGGCATGGCCAAGTGGGCATCCACTCCTAGCAACAAACCATGAACCTGAGCGTGGATGTGACACAGGCAAGTAAACCAACCTCAGTTACAGCTCTGTCTTTCTAAGAAAATTGGCTTTCCTGAAGAAGAGGTTCATCACAGCTACGGATGCTACCAACTAAGTTATCCACTTAAATCTGTGTGGATCTTCAAGCAGTTTACTGTGGAAGCTTCCTATAATTTTTCAAGAGGAAATGCACATTTTTTATGTCATCTTACTTTTAAACGGTTGTAATCGGGGAAAAATAACTTAAATTGAGTACAGCTCAAAAACATTTGTAGAATGGATCCAGAGTTCTTAATTTTGTGGCATTTGAACTACAACAAAAAGACAAAGAAATGAAAAATATGATAGAAATGTAAACCTGTCAATACAGAGTGGCAGAGTGCAACTAACAAGAAGAATCCCAGAAAGAACTTAGAATTTATAATCATGCAGAATGATAGGTGCTGGTTATGCAACTCTTATACTCTGCTGCGCTGCAATGTAAGTCACTGTTATCGGCACTGTACATACTTTTGCCCCATTTGATCAGAGCAAAACTCTTAGAACTCAAGTACTCTGATTTTCCCATTTTACAAATGAGAAAAGTAATGTAAAGAAAAATTGTCATTTACCAAGTTTTTGTCTTTTAAAAGTGTGAATGTTGGGATTTGAACTTAATCTCCCCTCAGAATGTATCATTGCACCAGCACAAAACAAGAAATCATTTGCAAAGAAATGCATAGACCTGGAAAAATTAGGTTAGTGAAGTAAGTCAGATGCAGAGAGGCAAAAGATGAGTGTTTTCTCTCACTTGTGGTAGTTAGATGTAATTCATGCATATAGATGTAAACATATAAAAAGTAATAAGCACATGTATATAAACATAATAACTAAAGTTATGGGAAGAATTCCAATGGTGTAACTCCTTTGAACAAGCAGAATCTAACAAAGTGAAAACTATAGGCTGGCGCTTGAAGTGTCAGGAGGGAAGGTCAAAGGGAAAAAGATAGAAAAATGAAGAGAGGAGGGATGGGAGAATGCAGTCATAATATTTAATGTGCATACCTAAAAATGAAACTGGGAAGATTGAAGGGGATGGATTGGATTGGGCGAGATGTGGAGAATGATGAAAGGGGTGACATCAATCTAGATGCACTGCAATCATAAGCTTATATCTTGAATTGAAAATTCTTTGTATCACTGAAAAATAATTAAATGATTTTAAAAAGAAACAAGAGAGATGAGGCAGATAAAATGGGGAAAGAAGGGGAAAGTTGTATACATTATCAATCTATTTATAGAAGTCTAAGTCACTAAATCAACTTAAGAAGACAGAAGAGGACATGTGTCTTTATAAATGTCAAAAAAGCAGTTAGGCATTGGTGCCTCTGGCTTATAATCTTCACTGCTCAAGAGACTGAGACCTGAAAGACCATGGTTCAAAGTATCCCAGGAAGAAAAGTCTACAAGACTCCATGTCCAATTAACCAATAAAACGCAAGGATGGAGCTGCATGTTGGTGGCTCACACCTGTGTTATTAGCTACTAAGGAGGCTGATAACTGAGGATCCAATTCAAAACCAGCTAAAGCAGAAATATCTGTATGATTCTTATCTCCAATTAACCATAAAAAGCCAGAAGTGGAGCTGTGTCTCAAGTTGTAGAGCACTATCCTTGAGCAAAAAGGTTCAGAGAAAGTACCCAGTCCCAGAGTTCTAGCACCTGGACTGGCAAAAATAAATGCAAGGATGGAAACAAAGCTCAAGGAATAGAGTGACAGCCAAGCAAGTAGGCTAAATAAGTGTGTGATCCTAACTTCAGAATCCCAGTACTAACATACAAAAAAGTAACAACAAAAAATAGCAAAGCACCAAAGATAATAACATCTTGGAAGTTTCTAGAAGGAAAAAGCAAAGGATCAACTATCAGGTTAGCATCAAGAAGCTCACTATAGCTTGGGGAATCTAGATTGTGCTAGTCTTTCAACTTTGCCTTAAGTTTGAAATTCCATTTCATCTTGCATCTCATTAGATTCTATATTCACATATTTATCCAATAGTAGACTGGAAATATTTTTAAATGAATATGTATTGAAAAAAATCTAATTATAATAAAATAAAAACTGTCCATTCTGGTAGTCAATGAAGCAATATTTCCAAGGTTGAAATTCAAAATGATTTTAAATATAATTTTAATCATGACTATCTAGCAATAAAAAATTTTCACTTCTTCCATGAAGTTCTAACCCAGTAGAACTTATTATTGAAACATTTGTCACAGGAAAAGGGACATTAAAAGTTAAGAAAGTGAAATCTAAGAAAGTCTCTCTTCTGCTGCTGCAACAAAATACCACAGACTAAGCAACTTTGAGCATCTGTGGAGAACCTTTGTGCTCAGCCATAATATGAAAGAAGGACAAGCGATCATGCATGAGACAGAAGAAAAATGAAAGGCAGAACTTATCTTTATATAGAAGCCTAGTCTTCTGATAGCTAATTCATTAATGAGAGTGCCCTCATGACTTTACCTCACAAAACCCCACCTTCCAATACTGTTAATCTGGAAATTAAATTACAACATCAGTTTTTTATTTTTAAAGAAGTTTTTTATTGTGAAAATACTGTACAGAGGAGTTACAATCACATGAGCAAGGTAATGAGTACATTTCTTATCAAGCATTATAACATCAGTTTTAAGATGAAGGATGTTCAAGCCATAATGTACACATGTATATTCATATATTGAAGATAGAGATAGCTTTTATTTTAGGAGACAAGTCTTTCATATGATTCTTAATATTACAGCTATATTTATGTGCATCATTTCTCTCATATTCACATGCATATATGATCCAAAGAAATACTTCCTCATCATAAAAACAAATGATGAAGATTCTTGCAAAATCTACTAGCTCAATTGTGCCAATTTCCCAAATCAGGTTATTTCTGAATTTTATTCTTTTCTCTTCTTTCCAAGACATTACCTAAAACTAATCTTGTTTTTTTGATTCTTAGAAGTTCTTTATGCATACAGTTATTAATTTTTCCCTAGATTTCCTTATAGAAGTTCTTTATACTACAATTTTATATTCCCAAAGCCTCTCTGTGGCTCATCTAGAGGGAAAGAATGCAAGAATACATTTGAAAATCAGTTAAGAGGAGATCAATAAAACGATATAAAAAAATAAAAAAGAGGTCCAAAGCTTCATGCCAGTATTAGTTGCATATTCCTATATGAAAAAAATAAGACAGAAATCCATGGGAGGAATTCCTGTCAGGTCTGTGAAGATAGAGTATTGACTGAGTTCTTTGTAGTGTTCCCCTAGATCTCCAGGTCATAAACAATTCAAAGATCAGAACATGTAAATCACCTTTACAGCTTTTATGCCTAGCACATAGGAATTCCATGATTAGGACACAATAAGTGGCATAGGTAAACCATGCAGAATCATAGCATCACTTTGAGATGCAAGAGAGAGACCGTCCCTAACATCAACAAGGACTGGAGTGCTCAGAAGAGAAAAATTATTGCTCTGTGTACCTGCATTTATTTTTATGAAAGCAGGCTTTAGAAGAAGTTTGGAAGCAGCTAAGTGGAGCACAATTTATGTTCAGCACTAGCTTTTATAACTATTCCTTATTACCATAGACTATTAATTATGTGAAATATAAACTTGATGCCCTTGGCCATGCAGCTGTATAACTGGGTGAGTCTGGACAAGTTCTGTGTAGTCTCCAAACTACTCAGGTTCATTAAATGTATCTAGGACTTTTCATAATAGACTTCCTCGAATCTCTGTATCAATGTATAAACCTTAGCACAGAGACTGATAAATATAAGCACTTTGGCATGTGATTTTTTTCTTAATGACATTAGGTAATTGTTAAATCTCTTATATTTGAAAAATGTCTGAAACTTCAAGCATAAACTTATCAAGTATTGATGACAGTCAAAATAATATTCTAACTTGAGGTATAGAACTTTTGCTCATGTCTTAAAAAAAAAACAAAATGTTTAAATAGGGATACCGTTTGACCCAATATAACAATGAGATGTACAAGACACTATACTGAAAAACTAACTTTACAATTTAGGAGTGGGGGTGGGGGGAGAGTGTAGTTGTGGAGGTGGGAGGGAAGGGATGGTAGGGGAAATACAAAGGAGGAGGCAACCATGCTTCATAAGAAATGTGCTCATTACCTTGCTCATGTAACCGTAACCCCTCTATACGGTATTTTCACAATAAAAAACTTATTAAATAAAAAATATGGCATCAGAGAACCCTTTCAGAAAGAAAAGAAAAACTAGCTAAACTTTACCTACCAAAAAATGTTAAGTAAAAGCTTTCCCACCTGAATGAATTTGTGGATAGTCCAACATTAACCCCTATAAACATAACATGGGAGAGGCTCTGTTCTGTTACTTACAATCTATACATGACATAATTTATTTTCTCTTTTGTGATTTGGTCTGGCTATTATTCCTATCAATTATTATACAGAGCCATAACAACCCATGCTCTGATAATGCTGGTGAGTTCCACAAACATGTTTGCGCCTTTGCTTACAGGAAACAGCATCTGTGCATTCTTGATTCTGTAACTCTGGTTTTCCTACCTCTTTCTCTGTCCTGTGTGACATCCATGATGGGTCTCTACTGGCAATGTGCATGCCAATAACAGCCCCATTCTCCTGCTGATTCTTATCCTAACCATTCTGTAGAACTGAGAAAATTAATTGATAAAACAAAGCTCACAATAATCATGTATACCATTAGGGTAGCAGAATCTGAGTGAAGGCCTAAATAGCATGAGTAAAACCCACATGCTTTATGTATAAGTGTTGATACATCTATTTCAGCCCCCAAAGACTAATTGATCACTAATCTATGCATATGTATAAGACTGGGTAGGCATTATTGTATTTAATTGATTCATTTAGCTGAATTACAATGATGACTTCAAATATATAAACCTCAAGATGGAGACTTACAGAGCACAATTACTCTGAAGCAAGAGAACTCCTACAAACCATGACATTGAAACTCAGCTGTTGATGTTGTAGTGTTGTGCAAAATCAAAAGATAATTAGATAGTAAACAGTTTTTCACAAATTTTCCTTGTGCTTTTCCATCTTCCATAGGAGGAAGCTGAAACAAATGTGTTAATGACATACCTGAGAAAAATCTCTTCAAAGATGTTCATCCTCAAATATAAAACAAAATGCAAATAATAAAGTGATGACTTTCTAATCTTCAATTAGAAGAGAAAATAATGAATGAATTTCTCTAAAATCTATTCTTAAATAGTTTAAGGGAAATTATCAACTTCATTTCATATTGGTTGGTTTCTAAAATTTATGAAGTTGTAAACTTTTTGGCACAAAAGCATCTTTCTCCTTTAACTTCATGTTGTTTTATTTCATTTTATATCCCTTGTAGTTAGATTAATTTTTAATATTTTATAAAATATAAAATAGTAGGATGTTATTACATGTACTATGCTAGTAAATATGTTATAATATTGTTATATGTACTATTGTAATACATTACATAAAATATATTGTATCTTTCAATATTTTTACTTATAATTTTATTATATAATGTAATATAAATATATTATTAAATATTGCACTATCATTAAATATAATTTCACATATTGTGATATCTATATAATATAAAATAACATATTATTTTATTATAATATGTTTTATATTCAATTAATTATATTTTAATATTATGTTAAATTAACTATTTGTTAATATTCTAGAAAATTCCACTGCTAATTGTAATAATTTATATTTATATTACATGGACTTCCTGAATCTGCTTTCAGCCTTAACAACTTTATTTTGCCTGGGTAATCTTACTCAAATCATGCTTTTTCATCACAATTCTGATCTGGAATGCTTATGTACTTTAAATGTTCTACAAAAATTCTTCTCCATAATCATCATTACACTTTCTCATCAATAAACTTTGGTCTATGAAACAATGAATTCCTCATTTTAATATCTTACTCATTTTTTTCAAACTCTACTATTTTCAATTTTTTCATTACTGATTGTATGATTTATTCTTTATTTCTATCCCTTATATGTTGGCTATTTACTCACAGGATATCTTTTTACTGTAGAAATTGAATTTGTTCCTTTTGTGTTTTGTTTCCAGTTTGTATCTTCCTGAATATTCTTGATTTAGGCATACATTAGTCTTCCAATATTTTGTTCAGTACTTTTCTAATGTTAAATTTTTCATTATTATCTTTAAGTAGTTGTACAAAAAATTTCTATTTAACAAAGCAGTTTATAAAATCTTTTTTATGGGCCTACAAATAACATATTATTTGTGCTGCTGCGTTACATAAATTTTCTACTCTTCTTTTGTATTTTTCATGTCTTTTTCTAAACTGAGCAATAAATCTCCAATAATTCACATTTTGCGTGTGTGTGTGTGTGTGTGTGTGTGTGTGCGTGTGTGTGTGTGCACATGCGTGCGCCTTTTGGGCAAGATATAGTATCTAAATTTTGCATTATTAGTTTATAATGTTGCTCAACTAATGATAGAAGAACTTGGGAGACAGAGAATAGACTAAAATTTTATTGCGCATTTTACAATGTCCCATTTGAGTATTTCTTAGGTATTGACAACATGACTCTTATAATACCTAAGTGTTAGATTTGGGACAAAGAATAGAAATCACCATGCTTCAACCATTTTATGACTAAGAATATTGGGCCAAGAGAAGTTTCAAAACCTGTGCAAGTTTGCCTGATTAGTATACAGCACTCTAAGGGCTGACATCTGGTTATTTTATTTCCAGTACAGACTAAAGAGTGCTTTTCTCTCCATCTTTTACAAGAGCTATCTTAACAACACATGCATCATGCCTGAAATTTGAGTAAGCTAAAGGACCACTGGTCTGTTTCACAGTTGTGTTAGGACCAAAAGCTACGAAATGCTGACCAAGGTTGCAGCAGATATCTGCAGAGAAGTTAAGAGAGGACAGGGCGTTATGGTGTTTTGCTTTTCAGCATTGCCTACTAACCAACTGTGCTTTTGTGGGAACAAATTCTGTCTTCCCTAGAGGCTAAATAACTCCCTAATGGTAAGTTAGTCACTTAGGAGGCACATTAACTCTCCCAAGCCTCAGGGGTGTCATTACTTGGAAATAATCTTTTTCTAGGCCATTGGTTGCAGTGATAGAACACTACACTAAATGGTACCCTAGTGGCCTAAAAGCGTTAATGCATCTCCCATAATGCTGACCTTGCTGCAAAGATAGGGACACTCCTGACTCCCCTTTCCCCTCATAGAATATTTAAACATTTATTAAGGTTTTCTGACAAAGAACAGCATCGTATCAAATCGTCCTTGGGTTTATTTTGCCACTGTGGTCTTATTTTGCTTTCAGGGTACATTGTGTCTAACTTCCTAAGTGTCTAATTCATCAGGGATGCAGAATCTACATGAATACTTGCTTCCAGATATTAATTTTTTTGATATCCCAAAGATTTGTCTTCCCTTGCCAGGATTCTACTTTCTTGACTCCCTAATGCCTCCTTCTCCTGGAACAAAGTATGTCAGTAGTCATAGAGCTAGAAGTCTTCTAGGAGTTTATACTAGCTAGCTTTCTTTTTTTTTAAAGCAAAATAACTCTAAGTATTAACACCAAATAGTGAATTAATATTGTACTTCTAAAGCTATGTTTTCAAATTAAACATTTTGCTTCACTAGATTAAGGAATAGATTAAATAAAAAATTCAGAAAGTATAAAGACAAATGAAGGGATGTAAAGGGGAAAATATTGCATATATCACAAAATTAAGAAAAATAAGGGATGGGGTGGATTGAAGGGGGGTAAAAATACTGAAGGGGTGACACACATCAAGATGTGTTCAATATATAACCTGCTTTGTTAATTGGCAAAAAGAATTCAATACATATCTTACAAAATTAAGAAAAGTGAGAGAAGGGATTGGTTGGGAGGCTCGTGTGAGAATGTTCAAAGGAGTGATATGGATCAAGATGCATTGTATTCATAAACTGCTTTGTTGGATGGCTACTCTTTTGTACAACCATTTAAAGACTATACAAATATTTAATAAAATAAAGTAAGACAATGACCTATTTCTTTCTCCCTGATCTTCCCCTAACAGTACAGTTTTCTGTGCATGGAAAATCTCTCTTACTAATTATCTGTGTATTATCAAGGGTCTATCCATGAATATATTCATATAGATAGATGGGTAAACAGACAGACAGATGGATAGACATATATATATATATAGATATATGTTTATACAGACAGATAAATATTCACATATTTATACAAATGTTTGCTAATTAAACATATTATTGTACACCTTGATGTTCACATAGAAAATACAAATTTAGGGTTCTTCTATTTCAATACATACACAATGGTATTGTTTTTAACAGCTGTGCTGGTTTTCATTTTATCAATTAACCATAATTTATCTAACCAACTCTCAAGTGATATGCAGCTAAGGGGTTAACATTCCAATCTCTTTTTATTGCAAACAATGGTATAGTATTTTTAATCAACCATTGTACACATCAATGAGAATAAATGGAATTACTGGCAGGAAGTATACATTTTTTTTTTTAGAGTTTATATGAGTTTATTTGTATAGTTATTACAAAAGAACTTGTCACTTGTAAAAATTGTCATTTTAGTTAACCATGTAATATTCAATACGTTTTTAAAAAAAGCAAATTTTAAGCAGAAAACTAACATAAAATTGATTTTTAGCAACATTGTCATCACAAACAAACAAACAAAAAAGAATCTTCACATTATTACCAAACTATTACCAATTCATTACTGAATTAAAGCATTTCATTCATTAGGCTGCCATATCTGACAACACTTAAGCTTTGGCAGAACTGTCAATTCTGTCTCAGATATACTTTAAACTAGTTACACAATTATTAAACCCAAAGCAAATTATAGGAAGTATACATTTTTAACCTTGACAAAAACAAGTAAATGGCCACCCACAGGGTCTATAATAATCACTTAATCAATAATCAATAATCAAATAATATTAATTAGGGTATGACATTTTACTTTTGAGCAACTATGTTTGTGGAAGGTTCTTGGGTCTGAACTCAGAGCCTCATGAGAGTTAGGCTAGTGCTCTAACACAATAGCAACACCTCCAACCTTGTTTTTTGCTGATTAATTTGGAGATGGAATCTAGCAAGATTTTCTGCCTCGGCTCACTTGAATCAAAGTGCAGTCCTCCGAATCTCTGCCTATTGGTTAGGTAGGATTTCAGGCATGATCCATTGGCACTCAGTTAATGTTGGACAACTTAATGGATGAAAATACTTTCACACTGAAGAAGTTGATGCAGCTTACTCATGAAGACAATTAGTACTCACAAATATGCCTCCATTACCACTGAGCCAAAGGCCATTTGCTCATTTTAGCTTAGTTTAGACACATTTGGGACTAGAGTTTTATGTGCAAGCACACAAATGATAACATATTTGTAGACTTCTACTTCATCTGGCCTAAAAAGTAAGGAGTAAAACGAAGAGGAACATAAGGATTGGCAAACACAGGTGTAAAACAGTGACTCAAATAGAAAAAAAATTGTAAGAGGGCAGAATAAAGGGAACAGCTGAAAAACAATGAGACATTTACAATGAAGTTCTTATTACAAAAGAGCCTGGTATAGAGGTGTAGTGTTAGTCACCTGGAGAAGGCGCTCTGATGTGACTCTACAACCCTGCTAGGCTCCTATGCCCCAATCTTCCATAATCATTAATTCTCAAAATTATTTGTTTACCAATTTAACTTTGGAAATTTTTATAACAAACATAAATAATCTTTTTCTCTTTCACTTTCCTCCTCTCTTTCTCTTTCTCTGTCTCTTTCTCTCTCTCTCTCTCTCTCTCTCTCAGGTTTTATTTGAATCAGTGAGATTAGAGGTAAGCAAAATGAGTGTTGGAAAAACTCCCTTTTCATTAAAAAGAATTAACAAAATGAACTGACCTTTCCCAATAAAAGGAGAGACAAAAATACCCAACTCAACATGACAGTCTTCTTCCCAGCCCCATAAAACACAGTACCACCCAAGATGTTAACAAGCTGGCATGTTTTGAGCATCAAAGATAGAGAGGAAACTGTGTTTACATGTTTGGCACAAAAACTAATGAGGAAAGTCAATTGGCCCTTTGTCTTGAGGGTCTGAAGCACCGAGCTCTAATGTTTGGTTTTCTTGGTTGGCACTTGTTCAAGTAATCACTCGTGGCCTGACAAAGCGGCACTTGTGTTTTATTAGTGGCCATGCTGAACTCTCCCGCTTGGGCTGTGTTGTCTCTCAATAGAGTGCTGCAGCAGAGGGCACACTTATTTGAAAACACTAAATCAGAGCAGGATGATCTCTGCTCAACCAGGGCAACCCGGGGAACAACACAAAATGTGCAGAGTCCTGTGCCTTTTGTTAGGGGAGGGATGGAGGCATGAATGTGGGAAGGTAGACTCAGTGCCTGTGGCCCAGTGATCTAGAAATGTAAGCTTAAAAAAAGTTTATCAGAGAAATTCGTTGGCCTTTCCATCATGGTGTTAGAGAAATCTGTTCCCCTTCTAATCATAGTATGGTATTTATATCCTAACCTGCCATGATGTATCCCATGGTGGAAAACATAAAAGGCTCTACCTGATCTACCAGGGTTAGAGATGTCCAGGTGACTGCAGAAGTCTTTTATTTTTGGATTTCTAAGATGTCATGAAAGAATAATCATGTTCCTCTGAGAGGAAGCTGACTTTGTTTCTGCAAATATAGTTTGGCAGATAGCAAAACTTTACAAAGTAGGTCAAAACAAAGCATAACGTTTTCTGCTAGGTTGTTTATAGGTTTTTTTCCCCTGTCCTTTCTCCTGTCTCTGCCTCTTCCTCTTTCTCCTTCTCCTCTTCCTCCTCCTCTTCTTCTTCCTCCTCTTCCTTTTCCTCCTCCTCTTCCTCTTGCTTCTTCCCATCCATTTGGAAGTAGAAATGCTTTGGACTCTGCTGAAATTTTTATCTGTACAACTGAACAAGTTAAGTATCCAAACATTTGGCTGCTAATTTCAAAGTTCTGAAACCAGAAATGCAGACTCCAAAATCTGGTTGCAAACAACATTTTTAAGTGACAGTTTTGGCAGTTTTACCTACAAATCCAGTAAAAATAAAACCTAGGACAGTTTGTTCTTAAACTATTTCTAGTACAGTTCTGTGAAGAAAGTACTGAACTACACATAATTAAATTTATTTTTTTCAGTGACTGAAATTTTACATGCTCAAAATGAGAATTTGGGATAGGTTAGGATATGTCCTTGCCTTTGCCAAATCCTTGAAGTTCTCTCTGGCTGCCTGCCTGTCCTCCTTCAGATCTGTTCATGAAGGGTGCAATTGTGCATCCCATGAATTCAGTGCCACTGAGCAAGACTGACTGATGCAAACTCTGAGAAAATGAGAAATTGCTGAGACTTATCGCTCAGAAAATCATATGCAGAAAAGTTAAACGTGTCGAATAGACAGAATCCATTTGATTTGAGCATCCAATTTATTTGACTAACATGTCCGACATGTTTGTATTTTGCAAACTACGACTTAAATATTGGACTTTTAAAATTTAAAACAAAAAAAAGCATGCCGACCTCAGGAAAGCGTTCATCTCACAGTTCTGCAGTGTATTTTATGTAAACTTCTCACACTTACATTATTCCTACAGAAAAGAATAGGTGATGTTTCATGTGGGCAAAGAATGTATTCCAAATTCCCATTTCTCTTGTTAATATTTACTATGGTGTCATGACTACAGTATACAAGCGGCGTCAATGACCTGTTGGGGGTGGTAGAATAAGTTATCGTGCGGGAACTTCCTAGAGAAAATCCATTCTTACAAGGAAAACGTTTTCTCCAAAGACTCCTGGCTTCTGACAAAGAAGTTGGCCCTAGCTGTTCTAAGAAGGCAATACGTTTAAAAAGGATTTGTTTGCTTTTAACAGGCAGTTTTATTCTTGGCCCTGACATCCAGAGAGATGTAGGAGGAGGAGAAAAGCTCCATCTGCCCCCCCCCCCGGCGGCCTGGGCACCCCATCTTTCTGAGAGCTGCCTGCGAGGCCCTCCCACCTGCACATGCACTTAGTAGAACTCTTTCCTGCAGGCTCCTGCTGGAGATGTCAGACTCCGCAGCAGTTCACACTCAGAGCTCAGATTGCTTTGAATGTAGCAAGGGATGGGGGCAAAGGTGGGGACGGCGCAGACATCAGCTATTTCTCCACGGAGGAGCTGTCCACAGCCTGGGATCAGGATTGATGCCCTTTACTGCTGCAAAGGGGCTTATGCCTTCCATCCTTCCTTCTGCATCTGCACCCTCACCTCCTGAGGATGACCCACTAAGAATCTATCAAAATGAAAGTTAAAAGCTAACATCTCTATTACGGTCTTTTAAGGCAAGATTATTCCTCCATCACCACCACCACCACTACCACCACCACCACAACCACCATTGGAAAAGGTGTACCTGCTTACAAACCATTTGTAATTTTAATTCACACAGGACATTATTTATTATTTAAAATGACATGAACTAATAAATTTGTTTGTAACCCAGAGTGGAACAAATGGGATTAATGACTACATATTAATATATTCTAAATATATTACAATATTGCATTTGTTGGATTTTACAATATTCATGTGTAGCACAATGGATATTTACACGTATTGTAGTAATTGTTCTTTGTGAGTATAAGCAGGTATTTCAGAACTCACTAGCTAAAGAAAC
Organism: Dipodomys ordii; assembly: GCF_000151885.1. Lineage (NCBI taxonomy): Eukaryota > Metazoa > Chordata > Mammalia > Rodentia > Heteromyidae > Dipodomys > Dipodomys ordii. The sequence goes on from NW_012267225.1 coordinate 28,178,619, forward strand.
CTCATATATTCATTGTTTTTAAGTTATGGAGTGGGGAGCTTTGTCCAGAGGTCAGGTCTGCTTTGTAGAATGCAACTAATGACCGTGTTCTAGTGCTTCTCTTTTGACATAACTATGTCTGTTCCCAGCCTAAGGATCCCTCAGGGTTGAGGAAATATAAGGCTGATGTATTAGAATAGGTAGATAAAGATGATGCATTTAAACAGTGTGCCTGGTGATGAAATATCCAGTATTACTTGTGGCAGGGGGAGGAATAGATATCTCTTGTAATTTCCTTCTGGAGATGAGGAATTTTCAGAAAGTTATTAAGATTGTGAAAATAAAGTTGTTTAGATATAAGCACCAAATTTGAGTAGCTCCATGAAAGTTGGGCCCAAATCATAATGAACAAAGCAAATGTTTTATTCCTGAATATATTTTCAGGATGACAAACAATTATTCACATATCCTTTCTGTATTAGATATTTATCAAAGCTATGACAATTAAACCAGAAACCACTGGTGTATGCAGTCATCAAACAGTAGATAATACACATCAAAGAAATCCAGAGATTTAATCAAACTGTATCACAGTCTATTGTCTCTGAGAACCATTGTTATTGGTGGTTTTGACTCTTTATTATGTGAAAGCCACCAAGGACAAAATACAACACAAAACATTAAGTGTTAGTCAAAGAGAGACTACAAATGTTGATGACAGATTTCTTTGCAAATAGGACTTAAACTTTAATTTGTACAATGTGATTTTATAAGCATTAAACAATAGACAATGAATCTATTCAACAGAATACTAACCAATAATATATATCACTTAATTTATGAAAAAAAGAATGGCCAGTATTCAAGCTATGATGGAATACCTCACAATGAAATGTCAACTACTTGGATTGACTTTATTGGTATTCTCTGGAAGCCTGAAGAACATTTCATCACTAAAACTACATCAAAAAATTAATGGCGATCAAGTTTTCAGGTAGTCTCAGTTGTTTTAAGAAGGTGTACACCAAAGTTACCCCTCTTGTAAAAAGTTAGGAATTACAGTCTGCCTGGAAAAGTTAAGTATAACATTTACGAACCATCCGTTTTCTCAATGGAAGTACAGAAATGCTCACCAGATATTTTCATTAAAATTTAAAGTCTATATATAACAAATAATTATATATTTTAAAATAGAGAAAATGATAAAGATATTAATAATTTTCCTTGATGAATTCTGCCTAAAGTCATCAATATTATTTTATTATAATATCCAAATAGCAGGAGTAAATTTCTCTCCATTGTATCTGTCTCTTACATACTTTCTTCTTATATTTTGAACTATTATGGTTTATATGTTATTTTTAAAATTTTTTTAGTGTATAGGGCTATTTTCTGATTGTTTATAATCTTATAATTTGCATATTATTTTTTAAATTAAGGATCATACTGTACTGGGTATGATCATTTATGTATTTTATTTTTCATTGGATGAATATCTGATTTCTTGGCTTAAGCGGAAGTATAACCTGTGCTTAGAAAATGGTTTAGGATATTAACTGCTTCGATATTATAAAAAAAATAAATATAGTCATCCCATCAATCTATAAAAATAAGAAAGCACAATATTTCTAAAAGTTTAAAGAATCATCCTATTGTACTTTTCATTGCTCTCAGAAAGTTAAAATATAGCTTTACTATTGTTGAATCATTTTCTTAATTTATAAGCCCATGTTTTAATATAAATCCTGATGACCTTACACTGTCATCTCTACATGGTACAAATTTTTAGCCTTCAGAATTATTCATAAGCTTCAAACATTGTCCTGTGTTTTAAAGATGTCTTTGAAGTCTTTGACTAGATTTGATGTTGACAAGGATTCTCGCTGCATGAATTGGGTGTTGTTACTACCATAAAATGTTGTCAAACCAAAGCAAAATATAATTATGTATCAAGTTGTATGTGATTTATCCTAGCTCTCTAGGCCCAAAGAATAATTTGACTCAGCATTTAGGAACTATTTAATGTAGCAACGATTTAATTTAATTTTCTAGCTTGACTTTTTCATATATATGTAATACAATGTTTCTTTAGAAACCCTAAGGCCTTAACTAAAAAAAGTCCAATGGGATATTTGGTTATTCTAATCATGTAAATAGTAGATAGATTTCCCTGTCTCTAATTTTCAACATTTCCAAGGGTTTCTACTGACTGGTGAGATAATGCAAATGGACCAATGCTCCAAGCCAGGCTTCTGCAGAGAAAATCTGAGTCCTGCAAGTTCGATTAAGCGAGCTAATTTTCAGTCAAACAAGCTAATTTCCAGACAGATTCTTCTGATGTTTTCCCTCTGTTTGTAATTTGCATCATTAAATAGCTTGGTGTTTCAAAGCAGCCACAGCACGAAGGTCATGGGGCTTTGTGTTAAATAGCAACTACCTCGATTTTTTTTTTTTAAGAAGGAACAGAGAGCAGCTGATCCTGCCGTAACATGGTTTTCCTTTTTTCTTAGTGGGAAGAGGCTGGAGTGTCTTATGGATCACAGACATTCGCTTTGGTTCGGAGAATGGCTTTCCTCAGGGTCTTTGTACACCAGAATGCAGCCCAGGATCACAGGTGGCCTTGATTATCAAGATTTTTTTTAATGGTGTCCCCCTCCCCTTGCTAGAACAGCAGGACATCTTCCTGACATGAATATCTCATTTTAAGTGGCACAAAATTCAAAAATCTTAAAGAGATACCTCAAAACTATTCTTTTAGAACTGTTATTAAACTTCCAAGGGTAAAATTGGTTCAAAATCATTACTGGTGCTACAAAAAGGTTATGTGGACAGATGTAGAGTTATAGTCTCTCTTGGCTAGTTTTTCTTAGAGGGTTTTCAAAGGACTACTTCTAAACTAAGAAACCTAAAGCAGAGAAAGCAGGCAAACCCCTCCTTACTCTTGCCTGTACTTCTCCAGAATGAAATCTTTTCTTTGTCTCTAGTCAGGAGGATACGTACTTGGGCTCATTGGTACCAGGGAGCCAGGTCTGTGCCCGGTAAGCTGACTTTAGTGCTAGTATTAAAAAAAATCTTCAATCATCTAACTCCAAGCCATTCATATTAATGTGCCTGCGTCAAATTACCCTTTCAATTCTGCAGGGGAAAGAAAGACTATAAAATGCTCTCTGAATCCATAAGGACAACCTCACTGGCATCGACAGAGATTTTGCTCAGAAATGACCTCAATTCTGTCCTGAAACATGACCTCATGCCAACAAAAAATGTTATTCTGCAAACAATATATTTTGTTATTGAACTCTCTTTACCATATCACATATTCCTGAGCCATTCTACACCAGTATTCCCAGGGAGTTAAGATGGCTCAGGAGAAAAACTGTCATCTTTAACAAAGAGATTCAGTGGATGTTTGTTGTGGGGGAAGGCCCGGTTCAATCTGCAGTATCTCTGGATTGCTATTTTGGTTGGAGCTGTTCTCAGCATTTTCTCTCCATGTTACCAGAAGTTAGAAAGTATATTTAGGAAATGCTATCATTAAAAAATGTTTACTAAAACAACATACTTGACTTTTTTCCATTAAAATGTAGAGCATGAGATTTAGAAGCACATTACATAGAAAAATTAAACATGTTTGGGAATACCACCAACCCTTCCGAAAGCTTTTGTCAGGCAATAGACAGATCTTAATGATGTTGCATGTGTCCTATTATGGATATTAGTTCTGGTTGCTGTTATTGGGACAAAGCAAACTTTTGAATTATAAGCCTTCTAATCTTGGAAGGAGTAATGAAAATAGCAACAAAACCATAAAAACCTTTTGTTCATTAAGGACAATACTTCTTTGGAAAAGAAACACTATTCCCTTGTCTTGGATCTCTTGGCAGGTGGTTTGTAACTCCAATACAACACACAGTTGACTCTTTCCAACTTCTTCTTCTGGGTGAGTGTGTACATCTGAGAAAGCATCGGTTCATAGATAACTATACCATATTTGGTACATTTGTCAAACTAATCCTACATGGAATTAGAAATATAAAAAGCTGTGTCATGGCATCTTGTAACAACTTATCAATTGCTCTGAAAGTCCTTGCTTTGTTCGGACAATGACAGTACATTCCTAAAAGCCTTGTCAATGAAAAAACCAGTAAGATGCATTAGAAAAGGGAGTGGATATGAAGAAATGAGAGAAACCACACATTCATGTGTAAGGTGAAGTATACACACATAACCTTATCTTGCTTAAAATGGCTGAATTCTCACAAAAACCTTGCTAGTCATCACCCTCCAAGGAGAGGAGGAAATAGGAACAGATTTGGTTATCTATTATTATGGCACCATTTAGATCCCACGGAAGAATATGAGGATACATCATTGAATTGTGAGGCAGAAAGGTTTTTTTGAATATATTCTGAAGTGTATAAACATGACATAACTTATTAAATGAATATTATGTTCTATCTTTTTAAAGACAGAAAAATTTGAAATATGATCATTACATTTTAACAATTTACATATACTTGACTTCTTAGGTAAACAGAATAGTTACTGGTTCTCAGGACAGACTGCAAATGATTATATTTCAGGGCAGAGAAAACTGCATAGAGATGCAGGACTCTGACAAGCAGAACTAAAGCTAGAAACTCATTGTGCTCATAATTATCCTTGGAATGATAGTGCTATACTGGTGTTGTAAGTTTATGTGACCAAAAGCAAATAGCTTCACCAAATATATATATATATATATATATATATATATATATATATATATGTTACCATATATGTATATATATATATACATATATATAACAGCTGTATTAGTAAAATTGTATTGTTGAGCTTTGCACTTAGGCTAAAGAGAATCATCAGAATTTTAATTTTGCTTCAGATACAGTCTAAAAAAGCAAATTTTGTGGCCCCCATTCTATTGAGCTGCACAGAATTTTCAAAGGGACAGAATGTTGTAAAAAAAATGCCCTTTTAATCAGATTACCCTTGGCGAACATCCCAAACTCAGGCTGAAGTGCAGTGCTTGTGGTTTCTCAACAGCTTACACTAAGCCTGCACCATGGAAATAATCTACTTTTAAAACCCAGGAAACAAATCGACTGCACTGAGGACATAAGTTGCTGCCATTAGGGAGTGATTAGGCTAAACATTTTTATACACTCTACTAGCCCCCTTTCAAATTATATATCTCTGGCCGATAGAAGAAAAGGTACTTCAGGTGAGTGTTCAGAACAACCATGCAGAAAAGTTAATAAATCTTAATGAATAGAATAATAAAAGAAAGAATTAGAAGAGATTTGGGTTCAACTCTAGCTTGATAATACCTAAATCAGAATTTTCAAGAACTAAAATGAACACACACACACACTTTTCTTTTTAGCATACTGTTATGTTTTCTTTCTTTTTCAAGACATTATTAAACCTTATATAGGAAATTCTATAAGAATTATGGGTAAGAAAGTACTTCTTACAAATTATCATCAAAGTCTATGCCACTCACCGTTCTTCAACAGGGAGGTTAGATTTGGGGGATTTTTATCACTCGTCATGGTATACTGTGGAATACAATAGAAAGTTGCAGCATATTCTTGAATACAGCTGCCTGCTCTAGTCTATAACCACCTCATATCTCCAAACCTCCACACCCCAATAAGGCATCCTAGAAGTAGTATGATTATAGTCATATATGACACTTATTACTTTTTCAACCTTTAAAATTTTTTGTACTTCTTCAGGAACTCTTAGTATTAAGAGTCTTGGTTTGATAGCTATATTTAAGGATTCGTGTTGTTATGTTTGCTTTTAGTCTGGTTTTGAGAAAAGTACGGGGAAAATAACAACATGTAAAAATAAAAGGATGTAGCTAAAAACATTTAATATGCTTCAGAAATGCCTTTGAAACTTCCAAATGCAGAAAACGTTGATTTATTTAATGGAAGAAGCTGAAAGTATGCTCTGCTCTTAGTGAGTAAATAAGGAAAGTTTATTTTTTTCCTATGGATTGAAAAGAAGATTGAGGCTAAAAATTGGGCTATTCCACTAGCTCAAATCTCTGACTTGAGCAAGGTTTGGTTCTTGCTTTGGACATTCTGCTGAGAGTTTCATTTCTAATTTATGAAACATTTCATTAATCCTCAATCTGTCAGCGCTTTTTTGACAACAATTGAGGCTGACAGACAAAAGATTAATATTTATTAAATACTCTGCACTTTAGAAGATTTTTTTGTTCATCCTTGTCCTTATTTTCCCTAAGTCTAAGCAAACTGTACCTTTCCTAATTTCCCCAGAAAGCATGAGAATAACATAGAAAAACAATTTCTAAATACAAAAATGTACAATTTAGATCTAAGCATAACACACACACACACACACACACACACACACACACACACATACACACACACACTACAGCTGTCCTTGAGCAGAATTGTTAGCATTCACATTAAAAGCACCTCTTATCCCAAGAATTTCAAACATACATTTTTTGTATAGTCGTCTTCCTCATCCTCCTGCTGCACCCCCCTCCATTTTTCCAATCTCATGCATAATTCATAAACTGATAAATATGCAATTTCAAAAAGTGCAGACAAGGCAGCACTGCATTAAAAAAGGGGGGGGGTAGGAAAAAGAAAAGGAGCGCTTGCTTTTTACATACAACTCCTATCCTGCGATTTACGGATGACAAATTTTCTAGTATTCAAACCCTGTATTGTGTACATGATAGGAGTGTGACTGCATTTCTGGTCAGATACCTTGCTAGACATGTTATGAATTGTTTGAAGAAGGTTGTACTACACAAAATAATAAACATTTCAAGAAGTGAAGTTACCAGTGTTTCACAGCTTGGTGCTTTATCATTGGAATTTTTAAATAAGTATTTTACATTGTTTCCCCCATTGCAGTGAGAAAATCAGAAATGTGGAGGTCTTACATATAGGATAATTCTCTGGTGACAACCCCATACAGGTCTCTAGCTCCTTCGTTTCCTTCTAAGCAAGAGTCATTTATTTGACATCATCAGAACATCCTTCAGAGGCCAATTTCACAAGATCAGCAGTAAACTGTTCTGCGAGAGCTTTCAAACAGGTAAAACCACTCTTCTAGGAGCTGGTATATAGAGCAGAATGAGCACCTCCATTTTGTGGGCTAATTGCTTGATTACTAGCCTGAAACAAAATGGAGGCGAGACCTTTTAAAAGCAGCGCAGAGCTGATGTATGAGATGGAAGTGAGGAATGTATTAAGGGGGTAAAATAATCTCTTAAAGAACCTCTGGAATCTAATCAACTAAATATGAAAGGTGATGTAATAAAAATAGATCATATTGCTTTCATATACTGAGAATAGAGATAATAGGAAGAAATTTCTCATTGAAAGAGACTATTCTAGTTCAGAAACAGTTAAGCTTTTTCTCTTTTTAAACTTGATTTTAGTCTGAAATGTAACCTTTCAAATGAACATTTAAATTGGAAAACACCATGGGTAAGAAATAGACCACAGCATTTAATTTGGACTGGCTAGTTGGAAGCCTATATTTACTGTACTATAATTTCAAATTTAATTAAGTCACACTGCTGACGCCAGTAGCATCAACACAGTAAAGATGATTAATTGCATGCGTAAATGAAATATAAACAGCTCTAAAAGTAACATTAATGCAGAACCTTGCACACGGAAATGGCATGATGGATTTAAGTGTAAGCACCTACCTGCGTCTTTGAGAGAGACACAAGGCAGAATTGGGATGAGGGTCTTGCATGTGAATGTAATCACTGTACCAAAAATATAACCTTTTACGGGTCATTATTTTTCTTAGACATGTGTCCAACCTCCCCTTTTCCTCTCCTCTCCACACCTCAACCCCCAATGTGATTTGTTATCTTATAGACGACTTTTCACACAATTTGCGTTGTCATCTTATGGATTGGCTACTGGTACACAAACAGGAACTGACACACTGCCATGGTTGGACAGGGCTGTCAGAACAAGGCAGCTGGACTGTTCTATATTCACTTTGCTTCCATTGTGTGTCCATTCACAGCAGTCCTAGGACAAAGGGCCTGACAGAGCTAACCATGGATTGTCACCTTGATTTGTCCTGTCTAGCAGATTTGCAGAAATGAATTATATTCTTCTGCTTATGAACACAACATAGAAGCAAATAAGCTTGCAAACAACATCTTCCAAACTATATTATCTAGGGAACATCAAGGTACTTTAGTGATCCAACACACTGCCTTGCTCAGGAGGTGAGGAAAAGCAGAAAGGACCAGAAGATTAGGAAAAGCCAAAAAAAAAAAAAAAAAAGACTCCCTCCCGTCCCAATAATATGTTCCCCATATTAAAGACAAAACTCTCTCTGATTGAGAGATACTCAGTTAGTATTCCACTTAGCAATACAATGCTTCAAAAAACTCATATCATATTTTTGAAAAGAATGTGCTATCCGTAGCCTGGAAAATTAAACAGTCTCTTAGTTAGGAAAAGCCATACTAGATTAACATCACTTTCTTTTAAAAAAATGATAAATTGACTTCACACAATGTCTGTTATAATTTACTTCTCAATAAACTCAAATCGCATCTTATTTAAATTTTGCCAAGTGTTAAAGCTTTAAGCCTGAAAATGCTCAGAATATTTAGTTACTAATGAGTAGAAAAACTCACTAGATGATATTTTTAATGCGAGTTGTTTATTTTACTACTTTATTGACAAGGTGTTTGTGTGCTTTTGAGATCCAGGCAGTTTTAATATCCACACATTGGGTAAATGAAGCAGACGAGGTTAGAAATTTTTCTTTTAATGAAAAAAATGCCATCAAACTGAAGAGAAATGGGAAAGTGTTTTCTGCCAGCTTTCTGAATAAAAGCGAAAGAACATTTCTCCATATGGCAATGTCCAGACAGCAACGATGAAAAAACATTACCTTATAAGAAAACAAACCCTCAAACCTGTAGGTAAAGATCACATATACACATGAACAGCTTAAAGATTCTTTCCATTTTTGTAGACAATTCTGTGTGTGTGCATTTTCATACAACTATCACTTCATTTAATTTTACTTTGAGCATCATAATGCTATCTACACTTTATTTTCTCATTACTATATGTGATGCCAAAATAGTAGGATTTGGCCTTGAAAGAAAACATCAAGAAGCATTTCATTTGTTGTATTTCTAAAATAAATTACAAGATAAGACTAATCTGATGATGCTGTGTATAAAAATCAAAATATTACATTTTTGTATCTGAGCATGAAGTATTTCCAATAACCATACTAAAAATATGTTCCTCTCAAATGACCTACTAATTCTGAATTTTAAGATCCTCTACGCTATTGTCTTTCTGCTTAATACATATGGATTCTGTTCACAAAGCAACACTTGGTACATAGTGTTTTAAATGACGACCAGCTCAGACTAACATGATTCACTCAGTTATAGACAGTACATATGAAAAGAACATAAAACCCTACCCCATACAGAAATGCAAATCTTCCTTCATCAAAGGGCTGTGCACTTTCACAGTGAAAATTGCGGTCAAAATAAAATCTTGGCTTTAAAAGGACTCATAAGAAAAATCCTGCATAATTTGTTTCAAATACATGTAGGACAGAATATCTAAATGTACCAAAAGTATTATTTTTTTATCCAAGGAGAAATTATACAGATGTGCCTTTCCTCAGAATTCTATGCAGCCAACCGTAAGAGCTGTGTGACCGTTCACCTGACTGCAGCAGAATCAGCGCTTGATGGTTACAGAGGGTGACAGAAAGGGAACATTGAGAGTGCCATTATGCAGTTTGCAGGGGAAATTTTCAGCACATCGCAGAATTATATAGTTATACTAGGTAGCTGTTTAGTGTTTGTGCATGTGTATATATACTACTTCTCTACAGATTTTAAAACTGAGGTTCAACTTTTCCTCTGTGAGCTCCATTCCAAATATCCTGTGCTTTAAGATTTAGCATTATTTGAAAGATTTTCCAGTTGTGTTGGCATTTCAATCTGCTTTAAAGGTATAAATAAAATTCACACATTAGTGTCTCTGTGCACATGGTCCTCTTTGAGAAAAGATGTAATTTTACTTTATTTCTTTATTTTAACCATAAGTTAAGAGTAAAGAATTCAGAGCATAAAGGTTTCCTCTGTATTCAGAGTAGGAATACATGCAGTTTAAGGCTCTTGTGAAAAAAAAAAAGTCATATTGAGGCTAAAATGTTTTCCTCTTTGTGTTTTTAAACGACAGCATATAATACTGGTTTTGAAATACAAGAGCATCATAAAAATGATTCTGGAATTTGGAGTTACTTGCAATTATTTTATAATAAGTAAAAATTAGAATAGAAATCTGCATTCAAGGTGAAGAAGCATTTCATAGTTATTAAGGAGGGGCAAAGAGACACAGAAAATGCAATGGATTAAAACAAACACATGCAACCAGTTTGTTTTTATGAATCTCCAAAGTTATGCTTAGGAGAAATAAAGAAAATGAAGTTTTAGACTATTTCATGGAAGACACTAAATGTTTGCTGATACAAGATTTTGTCCCAGAAAACAATCTTAATTGTTAATCTCCTCTTTCTGATATATTCCCATCCTCTCTCTCAGAACTATCTTTCCTAACCAATGTTGGGGACATCAAATCACTGTTCAGCATTTGCTCTAACTTTCATTACATTTGAGAGCAAGGCAAGCCCCACAGCTCTGCTCCCTGATAGATTGGTGAAGAGGCCTTCTAAGGTTCTATTTTCCACATAGGGTCAGGACTGCTGACATGGGATTAATCAGCTACTCCTCCTAAACCATGAATCAGAACAATTGCTGTCAGCTTCATACAGTACAAATGTCTGGAAAGACAAGCATTGGGAAGTGAGAGAAGAAAATGAGAATGTAGAATAGAAAACATAACTACAATTTGGTTACTTGTGATTAAATTAAGCTAAACTGATGAAAAAAAAAACCAAGTGGAGCATCCATTTTGCTCCTTTTTCTATTCTTTAAGATCTTGCTGCTACATCCATTGTGACATTTCATAAAATCTTCACACCCTTTTACTTTGTTGTGGTAGGAATCATTTATGTTCAAGTCCACATCTAAACGTGTCTGTTGGCCCAGGGTTAAATTCAGGGAAGGCCAGGCAAAATGTGTGCCGCTCTTCTTCATACATATTGCAGAGACAATATTGTATGTATCTGCCCTGCGAATATTTGCATTACTGAATTGGAAAATACTAGGTGCAAATGACTGCATGCAGGGGAACTGAGATCCTGCACTAAGAGAAGAGTGTGGCTGCCTCATTTTTGTATGAGGCACACTTAGCATTGTAATGGCCCTTCTCTAAATGAGATGGCTCTTTTTACTAAGAAAGAGACAAAAGTGAACACTTACTGATTACATGTTTGGAGACAACTAGGACTTTATAAATGAAATTCACGGGAAAAAACAAGTTATTTTTCTTGGGGAATAATATCACAGGCAAAGATTATTGAATTTTTGGGTTTTTGCAGAGAATATTTTTAGGAAAGTAAGTGTTAAGGCTCAAAGACAATAATAATCATGCCATAGAAATGGAATCATATTGTGTTAGAAAATAAAAATGCAAGAATTTTTCAAAAAGAAAGCTAATTTTTAATTATTAAATGTAATATTATTATTATTCAGTAGTAATTTTTGTTCAATTTTAAGAATGGAGTACTGCAGAAACAGTTTTTCCATGATTAAAAAAAGTAAATAGCTATTTTTTATGCCAACAGATTTTGATAGAAGAATTTGTTATTCAAACTGTTAAGAACAACTATGTATATGTTAATATAGTAATATCAAATAGTTATTTGTAAATAACACTTTTTATGTACCTGAGTTCTGTTATTACAAAACTCATTGAAATCAACTGAATTTTATGTTTAATGGCACTACCACAATGTGCTTTTAGTATGTAATAACATATAGAAAAATTTGGACTTTAGAGTAAATAAGTATATTTATGCAAACCATAGATTCATACTTATTAAATTCTTCTATATTGTATTTTATGCTAATTATATATACAGTATAGACATAAAACACTTAGAGATTTGTTACTGAAGCACACTATAGAATTAGAGTGATACATGAAGTTATTCAGTAAAAAGCTGTGTAATAGAAGAAAACATGTTCATTTTAGTGTGAAATATTAAATACTATTTTTAACAAATAAATCCCACAGTCATCATTTTAAATGCAGTATTTGCTACACCAACTCTAAAGTTCAAAAACAAAATTACTGAAGAAAAAAATGGAAGTAGCCATCATCAATTGATATAATAACTTACTCTTAAAAGATTTATCCTATAATATCAAAATACTTGAAAATAATGTATATTTCCCAGTACCTTCTTTAAAGGTACAGTAATATTTAATACAGTTTTTGAAAATACAACTATTTGTTTGATTAAGCAGTATGAAAATTGAAGTCGAAACTATCTTATTGCTTCATTGATACATAGTTTGTGTGAAAGAAAACTACAAATTACGTAAACAAAAATGGACTGTGGGAAGCACTTAACAGCAGCACCATTTTTGGAGCTATCTGTATGAAATGAGAATAATGCATTTTATATCTGATAAAATATTTGATTAGAAAAATGATTATAGTGTCACTCAAAAGGACTACTTAATACTACTCTGCCAATGATTTATAAGATGTTCAATAAAATTGGTTTGCGTTTTTGAATTATATCAAGCAGTGTAAATATTTTTAAGAGACTATTTGAAATGATTATTACTTTTTTCTGCTTCATTAATAGGTTTTATATAAGTGAAATCAATAAAAATATTTCCAAATAATATTAAAATTTTACCTAAATTTAACATGTGTTTAATATTTCAGAGACTTACTTAATTTGGAGCAGTGCCTTTCTCCTTTTCTAGCCTCCCCTAAATTATCTACAGTATGAATTCTATTGCCCTAATTCTCAGGTGAAAGTATTATACAAAGTGATTTGTATGAGAAATTATACTCAAATCCTTTTGTAACATGAGAATCATCTGCTTATCCAGATTCAAATAATACATGTTATGCATTTTCAAATGATTAAATAAAAGTGAGCATCAATGAAAATGCATGCCCTGAATCTCAGAGTAAATTCAGGATAAACAAGCAGACATAAAGAATATAGCTAAAGCTTAATATTATACGTATATACAATTTCTGTAAGACAAAATTAAACTGTTAAAGACCAAGATGCTTACACAGTCTGGCAAGGAAGATGCTGGGGGAGAAGGGTGGGGGTCTCCATAATCTGTAGACAGGCAATCTAGTCTTGATGAGATTCCTACCTTTCTCCCCAGAATGATTTGCACTAAGAAAAGCTGAACACTAAGATCAAAGCCACACTCTGCCTATGGAATCTTGCTAACTTGTCTTCAATTATAGATGCAGAGAAAGAAAAGGAAATGTTGCTTTATCATTAAATGCAACAGAATTAGAAATTTTAAACAGCCGAGTGCACATATATACTGAAATCCAGACCACTTGTATTTACCTTTTCTCTACCATCTTATTTACTTTCCAGACAGAATTTGGGGAAAAGATGTTAAATTATTGTGTATAACCTTAAAAAACAGCCTCACCTGTATGCTTTAAAAATTACATTTTGGTTAATGTAAAAGAATCAGAAAGCATGCATGACAGTGATTTACAAAATAATTTCTGTCTCTATAAGAAGTCAAAAGGCTTGATTCCTTTGAATGTCTATGTTATAAAAACTATTGCTAATCATACCAAAGTTTTGTACCTATAAAAAACTATGGAAAAAAGAGGGTTTTTTGTTATTTTGCTTTTTCTTTCTCCTTTTCAATGCTCTTATTTCTGTACATTTTGTCTTGTATGTAAGTTTATCTGTTTGGGGAGGGTCAAAGGGAAGTACAGAAATGATGGGGCAAAGGGTGAACAAATGCAGCAACAATGCTCACTAGACAATATGTTGAAAACGAACTGAACAACTTGTGGGGCAATGTCAGGAGGGAAAATCTGGGGAAACACCAAAGAAGAAGTGATACTGTTCATAGAGAAATGTACTCATTATCTGACTTATGCAACTGTAACTCCTCTGTACATCACCTTTACAATAAAAATAATGAAACAAAAACAGAAAAAGAGAAAAACTATTACCTCTACTTGGAAGAAATGTCCTTAAAATTATCTGTTTACCAACTATTTGGGGAACAGTTCAGAATTATAAGACCCTCAAATATGACTTGAAAAAAGAAAACTTCTTTAGGAAAACTAAGAATATTTTTTAGTGTTCCTGAAAAGGATTTTGATACTTTCAAATTACTTTTAACTTTATTCAATTTTCAAAAATTCAAAAACAAATGAATTTTTATTAAATTATACTTTAAAATCCACAAGTATTAAACTGTCACAGGATTATGGTAGAATTTTGAAACAAGAAAAAAATCTTAAGTATTAACATATTCAACTATATGTAGTAGTTATTTAACAAAATTTCCCTCAGGAGTGTAAGAGACTGAATCATAATCAATAGTCTATTCAAATAATTATTTAAGCATATACGTTAAATGCTTTACAATTTTGTTTCTTTTTTTAAAATGCATTCCTTCTTATCTCATTTATACCTTATTAAAACATTTTAAAAATTCTAATCTTTTTTGTTCTAAGATATATATATATATTTACTATTTTTCCTTTCACTTATTGTTTTAAACATGAAAAGTGCTTAAGAAGAAAAACATTCATGTACAATCTCAGCAATCATAAGAGAGTACTGGAACCATTTAGGCTATTTCCTTCCAGTCTTTTTTTCTCTCTGGGAATTTACATTTTATAAAATTTATTATTAGAAATTACATACTGTACTTCCATTTCAAAGTATATTATTGTTGTAGACTATGAATAAAATGTGCTATTAGAATCTTCCCACATTATTTCAAACTCTATAAACAGAATTCTATAAACAGAACTGTGAAACTCATATCATCATCTATCATATGAAAATTTTACTTAAATTACTTTTCAAGAAACAAAGAAAGAAATTTATTACTTGAAAGATGCTATGATGAATAGTTTTGTGGTGAGTTAACAATTACCCTGGCTTCTTTTCCTTTTCCTTTCTCGCTTTGTTGGTTTAGAATTCTGTGAATAATTTAGAATAAAAGGTAAAGATAAAAAAGTGAGATTTAGTGAAAAAAAAAAGGTTCTCAGATAAAGAACTCAGCTTCACCAATGTGTCTTGTCAAATGCTTACAGAGCGATCTTCACTTGGGGGGCATTTGCAATCAGAAGAGTTGGGAGTTTTCTGGAACCAAAGCTTGTAGAACAAGAAGTTTGCAGGTTTAAAAAGGTAATGCTCTAATCTTCTATTTATTTGTAGCAAACACAGATGTGAAGTATGGCCATCTGCAAATGTCATTTAAAAAGGACACTGGTAACAATGAATTCAGTACTCATTTCAGATAACCTTGTTGTCTTCTATGCTGAGATGATGTTAGTTTTGTGTGTGTGTGTGTGTGTGTGTGTGTGTGTGTGTGTGTGTGTGTGTGTGTGTGGCATGTGTACATTCATCTCAAAATGTCATTTTGAGAATCGAATTTAATAGAACTGCTAAATGAAATAATAAGCAAAATGTGCAAAGGGGCTTGTTTCAGGGTGAAATACTTTAGAATGTTTCCAGTGATCTAAAGATTTCCTTTCTTTGTCCAATATCTCACTATTACAAATATCCTCTGAAGGAGGCAATGGTCCCATTTCTATCAACAGGGTTTAGAGGTGTTAAGGAACATCTTATTGAAAAGTTGACAAAATTCCCACTTGTCATTAGTCAGGTATTTCTGACATATGGCCAAACATTTATTTCTCCTCTTTCACAAATCATTATAATCAGTGGAAATTACCTGATAGTAAAAATAGATAGAATTTCTTTAAATAAATATAATGGTTGCTACTACCATTTGAATTTTAATTTAACTGAAGAGGTTTTTTTTACTTAACAATCTTACTTACGCTGGGAGACGATGTATTAGAGACACAGAGAGAATCAAGTCAGAGAGAGAGAGAATGTTAAGAAGGATGGATAAGTGAGGAATCTTTTTGCCTAAGGAGAAGTAGAAATGATCACAGATGAAAGACATAGTTAAAATAATAGAAATGCATCTTTGAAGTCTTGAGTACAAGTGTCAACTATTGCTAACATAGTTCAGCTATAAAATAATCTTGGCTTCATATTATTTGGGAATCTAACTATGATGGTATTGGTATGTTAAAGATCTAAATATGGTATTAATTATACTTTTCCTCATTGGAGTTTATTTTCAAAGTAAAATGCATATGACATATTTTGATATATGATACTTTGCATCTATGCTTGGGAAAGAAAATAGGATTTATTTAAAGGAATGTGTATATCCTAAGATGGATTCTCTCAGTTGTCTTACTAGTTATTTGTAATATGAAAACAAAAATATAAGCTGGGTTGTGGTGGTTCTTGCCTGTAATCCTAGCTACTCATGAGGCTGAGATCTGAGGATTGTGGCTCAAAGTCAGATCAAGCATGAAAGTCCATGAGATTCATATCTCTGATTAACCACTAGAACCAGGAGTGGAGCTGTGGCTCAAAGTTGGTAGAGTGCTGTTGAGCACAAAGCTCAGGACAAAGTCTAGGCCCTGGTTTCAAGTGCAACAACTGACAAAATAAAAGAAAAATCTAATTTTTGAGTATTTGAAGATTATATGTACTGTTCAAAATTAGAATATTCTTTATAATATGTTACTTTCAGACGTTAAAAAACAGAAAAATCAGTGAGGAAGAATCTAAACTTGAATATATGTTTTATTATGGTTTTAATTAATACAAGGTAGCAAACATACTGATTCCTCAGTTACTAGAAAAAAATAGTTTCCTTTTTTCTTTCCCTCTGCAAGTGATCAAATAAAAAGTGAGCACTACTAGATTTAAAGAAAAAGGAAAACTAAAAATGTTCTTTCTTGTGCTCCTTGGGGGTGGAAAGATTGTTTTGCACTCTGTTTGCACTGAGATGTTAAATTTATATTGTGGATAATTTAATAACCTTCTATACCACATGGATTCAGAACATTTCAAGGAGTGTTTCTGTATTCCTTCTCCTTTCCTCATGTCGAACAACCCAGAATGAAGGAAGTCTCCAGAATGCTAGTGTTTTCATATTAGGCTATGTTTTTGAAAATATTACAACATTTTCAAGGGAACTTATATGTAAACTTAAACTTTTCATAAATGGATCTACATAAATAGGATCAATTCCCTTTTTAAAAAGTCATTAATCCTAAATGTTTTCATAAAAAAATATTCTCAAATTTTATTTAAAATTTTATTTTTGCCATTATAATAGATAATTATATAAAATTTGAAGTATAGTGACTACAAGCCAACTTTTTCATTTTTCTCCTCTGAATGTTCTCTAAAAAGATTAAAATCAACTCAAACAAATACTCAATAGTATAAAAATCACTTAAATTGTTAAACAAAATCATTTTAACATGTAAGGTTTTGTTCATTTCTATTCATAATTCTAGAAAAATAGGTTGTTAAAATAGCATTAAAATGTTATATCTTATTGTGAAACACTGTTCTTTTACAACAAATGTTTGGAATATGAAAGAATAAATATATGTCAACATCTTGTAGGAGAGAAATAAAAAATGAAGAGATATTAAGTTTATCAATATATAATCATCTAAATGTTATCATTACTTAATTTATATATAAAATGATCTCTGAAGTGAGCATTTTACTTATTGATATAATTAATTAGGTAGTTGTCTATGGATTATATATAACACTTACCAACAAACTGTTAAATCCATCTACATATTCACCTCAAATAATTTCTCATGTGTAGGTTTGGATATTTTGAAAAGAAAATGTGTTGAGCCATCTTAGCAGCACTTTTATTTCCCTCGCTTCATTTTACTTAAATAAAGGTGTCTATAAATTTCACTTGATATTAATTTTGTAAAGCTGCTATAAAAATTCATAACCTTCTGGGTGTTGTTTCATCACCTCTCCTTAAAGGAGTAAAAGCTACCTTCCAACAACGTCTTGTGTCAATTCTAATGCTATTTTATATCTATTACAGACATATAGATATCTTACAATAGATAGTGTATCTATAATATGTGTAAAGATATATAATATCTATAATATAACCAGAGCTTCTCTTCTTTTGAATTTTCTAAATATCCAACACTGTGAGTCAAAGTGATCAAATGTGACTATCAATATATCACATCTTCAGAGCAGGAAGGAATTCAGAAATAACTTAGTTTACCCCTATACTCTACCTATGAAAAAAACGAGGCCCAGTAGTGTTAGGCCCTTTGCTTAGGTCATAGCAATGAGCTCAATCAGAGGAGCATGAGGAACTTTTCAGACCAGTGTGTCTCAGAACAATCCACCCCACCCTCCTTCATGAACACTAGGAAAATAAAACAGAATTTTCTTTGGACCTACTTGCATTTAGCTGCCTCAAAGCTGATCATTATCTGAACAAATCTGTAATTCATTAATGTCTTCTTTAACATTTTTCCTATAATGCAAAGATGCATTTCCTCCCAAAGGGAATTAAAAAAAAAAAGGTCAAGACTGAGTCCAGGTTTTGAGAGCAACAGAGCTGATTCAAGACTGAAACAATCAGTAGTTTGTGTTTTCTAGCATTGGTGATGGACAGAACAGACTTTTCTGGAATCCCTATTAATACTGAGGGGATGGGGCAACATGGCTGTGGGTTATGTTAGGAGGATTCCACAGAAATTAGCTGAAAAGTGAACCTTTTATGGAAACTAGAGAGCATTTCTGGACCTTCATTGTGTTCTACCTTATTTGGAATCCTGTTTTGCTGCTACCATTAGCATAGATTTTCTTTAATGAATGCTGTCCAGCTGAAAAATGGCAAGAGATACATCATATGAGTCTTTTCAATATGAGTTCATTAAATTAAAGCAGTTATGAATTGCAATGAAGCTTTTTCTTACGATGTCATACTCAAGTTTTGAAATAATGGCCATGACAATACATGCGTGTCTTGCAAAGATAATCTATTTAATCAGAAAAAATCATTTAGTGTTAGTAAACTCTTGTAATAAAACAAAAGGATTTTGGGGGGTCTGGTGATATAAAAGTTATTGTAAACATTTGACTATACCATAATTTGAATGTATACATTTAGATGAAATCATTATTGTTCTGTGAAATCTCAGTGACCCTTCTCACCAAAATGTATAGCTCAAAAAAAAGAAAGATAAAAAAATGCATAGATCCTTCTAGCCTCATTTTTTGAAAAAAACAAAACTGTTGCTGGTACAATTTCCCATTTTCTTATAACTGCTTGTAAGAGGGGAATTCTCTTTCAAAATCCCCTAAGGCAAAACCAAAGGGAAAACCACATTCATGATGCTTGTATTTACTTAATCACTCCCAAATTAGATGCTTCAGAACAACATGCCACACAAGGAGCAAGTATTCAATCCATGCACTGCCTGAAGGCTTTGGACTGCATTCCCCTACATATCCATCACAAGAACAATAAAATAAATAAAGTAGTTCAGTAAGGTTAGAAAAATCAAACCCACTTATCTACTTTTCATAAGAAATATTTGGTTAGGCAAGGCTTGATGCAAATATTTCTTACTAGCCATTATGACAGGTTAGGGACATTCCATGATCTCATTAATACCTAGTCATTCACAGTTTGCTTTTTCTGTATCAAAACATGTGCACAGATAATAGGAATAAATTGTTTATTTCCCATGTTACTAGGCAATTATAAATATTTCAGCAAAAGGATTATACTGTGCCAAGGTTAGAATCTAATAGAATAATTCAAGATGCAAATGCCATTGTCTAGTAAGCTAATGTTGATGTTCATAAATAGTCCTTATAGGGTGGGCTTCTAGAGAAAAGAAACAGAATAAAATGTGTAATAGATTTGGAAAACCTGCCAGCAAATTACTTATCACTTCTGTAGGGTCTCTATTATTTATTTATTTTTCTACTCTAGATAGTACTCACAATAAATAATGATACAACCATACATAGGCATTACCCATTGAGACTATTGATTCAATCATGGAATGTTTTAAATATAAAAATACAAAAGGACTTGTTTATCTTATCACTTTCCTTATATTTAATAATTTTAAAAACATGCCCTACTTTGTGTTATGGGCAACATGTTTTTCACCATTGGTTTTCATGATATATTCAGTGAAGTGGGATCAATTTTGCTACAGTTAATGTATAAAGTAGAAATCCTTAGCAGGCTACCACTTCTCTGAAAAGTAAGAATGCATGGCTGAGAATCATAGGAGTAATATGGATTGGAGAAATTTTTGAAGCCAATCCATTCAGTCTACAAGCCAAAGATTTCCATATAAGCAAAATAATTTGTTCTAACTCTAAGTAGAATTGACACCAGAATCAAGACACCATCACACACTCTATAGTCTAGTGCTCTTTATCGTGTATTATACTTCTTTATCTTCTTATTGGAACTATTTTCTATTTTTCATTTGGTAATGCAGGAGAGGACTGCAACCAAGTCTGCCTATCCCATATGCATTCTGCAGAGCTTACCCCATGAAAATAATGGATTCTTTCCTCTAGTCACTGCTTTGTCCTCCCCTTTTTGTGATACATCTGTGGTGTTCTTAATATTTTGCAGATGATAGGAAGGAATGTCGAACTGTCATTCTTTTAAGATGTGCTGGATGTACCAGAAGGAATCAAGATGCTTTTAAACATGGTCATTTCTTCAGCTTCTAAGACATGAGGTAGACAAGGAGTACATCTTTCTCAGTAGGTATGGGGCACACTGATAGTTAGAAAATTGGGATTACAGAGTTTGCTAGAGGGCCTGGGATATTGTCTGATAACACTTCAGCAAGCTAACTCTAGTTTTTAAGGAGATAGCCCTAAGACTGCATATATAGCTCATTGGTAGAGCACTTGCCTGGCAAGTGAAAGACACTGGATTGGATCCCCAGAAACTACAAAAACTTTAAAAAAAAAAAGAAAAAAGAAAAAAAAACAAAGACAGGCCCATATCCATTGTTTTAAGGGATGTATCAAATATATATATTCTCCAAAATCATAAAAGAAGGATAGATTGATTTAAAGGGTGTTTATATCAAGTTAGTCTTCAGTGTAGCATCTGTTTTTTAAACATCCAAACCTATTGGTTAATTGTTTGGGGTGTGTGGTGTAGATAGTGTAGTGAATATATCATGCTTGAATTTTAAAAGCTAGCAGTTCTTCCAAGAGAGCCAGGACACTCATTTCTTTGCAATATTATTCTGCTACACAAAAGAGGCAGATATTCCACTCATTGTACAAATATCACCATGAAGAAAAATCAAGAAGTTGTTCATTTGGGCACTGGAAGATCCCAGAGGAGAATAAAACCTTGAATCATAGTTTTTAAGGGAATGATATTTCCCCAAATATTCTGGCCTGTAGAATCCATAGTTAATTTTGTATGGCCTATCTATAAGCGTAATACTCTTTCTAAGTATATCAGAATACATATATTTATATAATATCATTAACAGAAACAATTATCAATTAACATATAAAGATGAAAGAGATGCCACTTCATTGCTGGAGATGTTGCTCAAATACAACAGTGCCAGTGAAGATCCTGAGTTCAAACTTGATTCGTATCAGCTAGGTACTGGTGGCTCATGATTGTAATACTAACTACTCAGGAGGTTGAAAGTTCAGAGTCAGCGCAAGCAGAAAAATCCATAGGACTCTTTTCAATAAACCAGCAAATGTGGTACTGAAAGCATGGCACAAATAGAATGCCTGTCATGAACAAACAAATAGAGCTCAAGACTCTGAGTTCAAGCTTGATACTGACAAAATAAGTAATACAAAATTAAACTTCATAAACATCTATACAAGAGACATCCTATGTTAGAAGCACAAATAATAAGGTATAAGGTACTAAGTGACACTCAAGAATTGAGTAGGGACCCACCATCTCAAACATTTCCCTCTGGGATGGTAGAAATATTTCAGTAGGATGATTTCTTCATTTACAACGACATACAAAGGGTTGGGACACCCAATCCTTAATGTGCAATAAAATGAAATGGCAATTTTCCAAGAGCTGAGAGATAGTAGCTAATTAGCACATTAATTTATATAAATAAAATTCTGTTTGTTGTTCCCCAGTGTTCTGCCTGAGAAATGCAACAAGATGAATGAACATGACAAATCACAATGAAATTTACAGGCTTTAAAAAAAGGATACAGAAATAATCCCTTGACCTTATTCCAACTTTTCTGCTGCTACTTCATCCTTACCACTATGTCATAGAGTCCTTAAATGTACACTTATTCTGCCAGTAAAATTCTTGTGAAAAATTCACACAAAAATATACAATCATTTTCTTACACCAGGGTTAGAATTCTTGGCTCAAGGATCCAGGATCACAACTCAAAAGAATGGTGCTCTTTGACAGCTATTGTTTAGTTTCTCAGCAATGCACTTTTTGTAACAAAAATATATTCCTATTTAAAAATATTTTCCTTGCCTACAAAATGTTTTATCTAATTACTTTCAGTTTTAACTAATTTTTTACCTTTGCCTAATTTTAAAAGATATTCTTCTTAAGTTCAGGTTAACATATCAAATGAAAATTGATAGTTAACTATAAACTCAAGGTTCTACTTCCCTCAAAATATTAAATTCATATGTCACCTTTTGCTGTGAAAGGACATTTAATGCAAGAAGTACTTTCAGATAAGTTGTTTTTCACATTGACACATAATAAATTCATTGTTAGACAGTAGACTACATAAACTCAGAAGATTTGGTTGAAAACAACTAAAAGGGATAAAATTAACTTTATGAAAAACAAACTAAAATAGAAAAAGAGGATGTAATTCATATAGTATATGTAAGTATGCACTTTTGTCAGCCACACCACATATATTTCTTACTATAAATCAGCCTCGTGGAAGGTTTATAAATTTTCCCTAAGGAAAAATTTAAATAATTTAGAAAAATAAAGTTTATGCATTAAATGTATATGTTAATTCATATGTTAAGTAAATATTTGTATTTGGAGTATAGCAGTGACTTAGAGTTTATGGCCACGAGGAGCTTGTTACAGTGAAAAATCATAAATTAAACCTGCAAGCAAATGCCTGTGCATCATAATCCCCAGTGAGAATGCCATGAAAGGTACAAAGGAAGGAAAACAGGGTTAGAACAGGTACACTACGGCGGAGGACTTGATGTGTGGTCAGGAACCTGAATGAATTGAAGAACACTTCAGCCCAGAATACAACAAATTCGAAGTCCCTGAAGTAGCAATAATGTCAATATACTGTAGAAAATGCAAAAAAGCCTTTATGTGTAGGCTGGGGATATCAAGAAGAAACATGGTCACCAACCACCTGACAACAAGCAATAACAATTGACTGCATTCCAAGTGTGATGGCAAAGCTGCCTGGAGAGCTATGGCACTGTTCACATTCACAGAAGACCTGTGTAGATGCTCAATGGATTGCTGACTATTGTAATGACAATGGAAGTCTAAGGGGATTATATCTTGACAAAGGAAAGTAGTGATTGAATGGTGAACGACGATTACAATCAGGATAAATACTTAGTGTAAAGAAAAGATGGATATTAATGATGACTTAAATTTTTTTTGTCTTAACACTTCTGTGAGTAATGTAAATCCTGTTTTCTTCTGTTGGTATTGGAGATTGAGCTCTGCTTCTCCCACTTGCTAGACTGGTGCTCTTAACTGTTGAGTTATGCTTCAAGCATGATGTTTATTTTGAGATAGAGTCTTGTGTTCTGCTGAGCCTTGTGTCCTATGGTTGAGTACAGTTCACTTGTGAGGTTAACCAGCAAAAGCCACCATGTCCAGCTGTTATGGGTGTCTTGCAAACTTTTCTACACATTCTGGACATTTTTCTACCCATTTTACCCTGCTTCCCTTGTAGCTAATATTACAAAAATGAGCCACTAGTGCTAGCTATGGTAGAGACTTTTACTAGTATGTTGCAAGGTGGGAGAGGAAAAAGCTAGAGGTGGATGAATGGCTAATTAGGTTCTTTCACCTTTATATACACATTATCATTATGACAACATTCTAACATATATTCACTGATTAACTGTTTAGTGCTAGATATGTAGAATGTGAGGTCAAAACAAAAGCATTGTTAATACAAATTAATGAAAAAACAGATAAAACTACAAATGTGGCATGATGAAATTTGTCCAATTAAATTAGAATATTTGAACAATAAGTCCCTTCAATCTAAGAGGGAAAATAGATTTATTTATTTAATATAGTTATGTATGACTTTGACAAAAACTTTAAAATATCAGTTAAAAACTGAAAATTGTCTATTAATTTTCTTCCTTTAAATATGTGTAGAATTGTAAAGCTGGCACCAGAAAGCATCAGAAATTCAATGTGTATTATACAAGATGAAGAAAAGTGAGGGAAAGCGTGAGTTGAGAAGGGTGGGTAAGAATGTTGAAAGGGATGACAATGATCAAGATGCACTGTATTCATAAACTGCTTTGTTAAATGACAAATCCTTTATGTAACTACTTAAAAAGAATAAAAAGTAAATAAATAGAAATACAGAGTAAAAAATAGATGAAGGTGACATGGAATATTTCCTATGAAGTTAAAACTGTTTCAAACATGAATTGAGATTAGCAAGAAGAATTTTTGGTGGGGAAGATGAAGAAGACAATTTAGTGGTAGGAGACAGAAAGAGCCCAACATTTGTGCTTGAGAAATTACAGGTTCACCAGAAGAGGATCTGTGCTGGATATTGCTAAACAATGTGGCTGAACTATTAGGCAAGACCATGAAGGGATTTGTTTCTAAAATGCAATAGTTCCACTTCTCACTACAATCTCTAGTTGTTACAGAATTTAAATAAAGAGAACTATTATAATGAGAAACACCGGATGGAGACCAAATCAAAAGTTAAAAATATAATGAGAATTATTTAACAGTAATAACAATTAAAACAGTAAAAAGTAGTCTCCTATTATACAAACTTATTTGGGCTGCATTGTGCAGAACATGTCAACAATTCAAACAGTGGGCATCCTTATGTCACAAGAGAGCTAGAGATTGAATAGTTTTTCAGCATGGGATGGCTTGGCATGTTACTCACGACAAACTGCAGATTCTCCCCCATCTTTCTTCATTGCCATATTTAGCAATTAGCCTGCTCCCCTGTGTTCAAAGATGCTGCTTACAGTAGGACCAGCACGCACATCAACAGTACAGGTATGTGTGGGTCTTTTTTTAAAATTAAACATTCTTAAGAGTAACAAAGCTTTTCCAGAATCTGGAAGCATGGCTCCTGTGACACTTCCCTTTCCTAAAGTAACCATGGGCAAAGAAAAAGAAACTATAATGGTTAGCCAAATGATTTTTATTTTATTTATTTTTATTGTAAGGATGATGACTGATTGATTTAGTAGTTGCCCTTGAAATCTCTTCTGAAGTATTGCATCATGCCCTTGCCAAAGTGAATTCTTTCACCGGAAAAGGAAAGAATATGATTGTTGGATAGAAAATAGGATTGTTTTGTATTTGTTAATTAGAATGTCTATCTATCTATACAGTAAGAAATCATCTCATATTTCAATCTAAAAAGAACAAATATGATCTTAAATTGCAGAATTATATTCCTGGCTATGTCACTATTATCTTTGAATGGCAAATACATTATCTTATTCAGACATTTCATTCTATAATCTGTAGTTGGTGCTGGGGATTATTAAAAAGATACTTTTCTGCTTTCCCAATTTTTTTTGCAGGAAGGAAAGACAGACCTAAAACAAAGGACACAGTAATAGAGTATAGACTGAATTTGGCTCTCTTACTTTAATTACCTTAAACAAGTTACTTAATCTTTATATACCTCACCTGATCTGCCATGCTATATAATTCTCATACAATGGTGGTGAGAGTTAAATAGGTAATCCCTGAACTTTGGGAATTCTGCATAACTATAAGCATAATTTTCACCTATTAATATATTCAAAAAGTTTCTTTGGCATGCACAGAAGCATGTTAAAGAAAGTTGTGATGGAAATGTCAACAATTTAATAAGAGTTCACATATTGTAGGAAGGACTTCAGTAGCAATGAGACATGTTTCTAGATATGACTAGGATAAATATAAATGCTGAAGCATAAACAGTGAAAGATAAGGGCTCCTGGGAAAGTATATACACTGGAGTATGTACTTGGTGAGAGAAGGGTATAGGTGAGAGGTAAAGATACACACATCACTTCCATGGTGAATGAAGAATCATTCATTATGTATTAAATTGGGTCTGGCACTACCTCATTACTTTGATTTTTCACATAGTGAACTACACCCTAACAGTATACACACACACACACATGCACACACACACACACACAAACACACACAGAGACTGCAAATTAAGAGTATGTTTTAAGATGGATATAGTGAAACAAATCTGTAACCATTGCACTCAGTCACTAAAGTTAGACAATTATGAGTTCAAGACAAGCCTAGACTGGGCTATGCAGTGATACCATGTTTAATAAGGAAGAGTAAGAAAGGGGGGAAGAGGACAAGAGAAAAGACAAAAATTTGGAGGAGGAGAAAAAAAAGAATGTTCTAGGAGCTAGAGATATAGTTCAATTTTACACTACATGTTCAACACTCATCAAGCCCTTGTTCCCAACACACACACACACAAACACAAGTATGTCTACATTTTTGTAACAAACATCACAGAAGCATAGCTATAGCCAACCATAGACTTCCAGTTAATTAGATTATATACATATTATAATATATATCTCATCACACCCTGCTAAATAAGGAAAATATTCAGCTATAATCAGCCACACTGTTTCTGAAGATACTTCCACATTGCTTGCTGGAGCTCTCTAGAGTACTCCTGTTCTGAGTTTTGCTCAATTCTGAATTATTCTTTCCTTGATAAACTGTTTATTTAATTTGTCCATTGAAAAGCAGATATGATTAAAGTATCAGACTCTATGGGCAATATCAAATCACTAAACAATACATTGATAATACTAATGCCATTTCCAATGATTCATTATGTCAATGGTGGGTTCAGAGGAAGGAGAATTCATGTGCCAGAGCGATTCGGTGGACACAGAAGTTGTCAGATAGTCTGGGTTGCGAGCCATGAAGGTCAAAACCAAGGCCATTAGGAAAAGCTGAACAAAAAAGGGCAAGTGAGAAACAGGTTAAAGACAAACTCAATCTGTAAATAAAAGGTCACTTTGAAGGCTATTCGTGGTGAAGTTTATCCTTAAAATGTTGAAAAACTTTTGGTGACTTTAAATACAGACACATAAAAACAACAGTAAATGACTACGACCCAGCAATCCCACTTTGGGGCATTTACCCAAATGATTACAAACAAGACCATACTAAAGCTACCAGCACAACTATGTTTATTGCAGCATTATTTACCATAGCTAAGACATGAAACCAACACAGATGTCCCTCAGTAGATGAATGGATCCAGAAAATGTGGTATATATACACAATGGAATTCTATGCCTCCATCAGAAAAAATGACATTGCCCCATTTGTTAGGAAATGGAAAGATATGGAAAAAGTTATATTAAGTGAAGTAAGCCAGGCCCAAAGAAATATAGGTCCCATGGTTTCCCTTATTTGCAATAACTAGTATATGTCTGAGACAAGCAGAAACGGTCAGAAAAGTTGATGTTAAGCAAAATAAACCCCAAGATAAGGACTCAAATGTTTTTTCTTTCTTGCGATTGTTTCTAACATATTTATATGATGATTTCTTTGTTGCTTTGTATGTCCCTCCTCCACAGTATAACCCCTGTTTTCACTGCATTTTATATTGGTATAATTTGTGGAAGGGAAGGGAAAAAACAAATTGTTTAAATAGGGATACAGATGAACCCATTGCAACAATGAGATGTACAAGATGTTATGTCGAAAAACAAACTTTACAACTTTGGGCAGGGAAGAAAGGGAGAAGCAAGGAGGGGTGGGGAGAAAGGAGAAGTGTGGGGCGGGAGATGGGAAGGGATGGGAAGGGGAAACAAAGGAGGAGGCAGCAATGCTTGATAAGAAATGTACTCATTACCTTGCCTATGTAATTGTAACCCCTCTGTACGGTATTTTCACAATTAACAGAAAAGAGTTACCCCATTTCACAGAAATTTTCTGTTTTTGAGGAATGTCTTGTAACATATAAGGCTCTTCAAATTTTTACAATGAATCCCACCACATGTGTTGTGTGTTACTATGAGATATAAAAATGGTAGCCTTAGGGGAAACAAAGGAGGAGGCAACAATGCTTGCATAGAAATATAGTCATTACCTTGCCCATGTAATTGTAACCCGTCTGTACGATATTTTCACAATAAAATGTAAAAAATTACAAACTTGAGCCAAAATAAAAAAAATGATAGTCTTTCCTGTTCTCTGTTTCTCTTCCATTCAATTGAAACCACTTGCAACTATAACCCCTAAAATTTAGTCAAGTTTTGGTGCTTCGCACAGAAAATTATATATTAAACAATACAGTGATTTTCATAATGTTATCATTTTCCAGTTTTGTTTGTTGATGGAGCAATTGAAAAGAGTTTGAAAAATTCTGGTTTTAGATTTGTAACTTGTTTGCTTCTTTGGGTATTTGATGTGAGAGTTTTCAGTGCACATCTATATAATTCTTAATTGGAATTCAGGCCTCTGGATCTACTTAATGCAAAGGATACTGGATGAATGAATACAAAAAAGTGACAGTTCTTTTTCTATTTTTTAAAATGTTATAATTAAGTCTATAGACTTCCTTTAGATCCCTCACTACCTTTCAATAATAAATAATTTCTAAGTCTTTATAATGCCTGATAATTCCACTTCCTTGGATTAACTGAAATCTATCTGATCGCTGCAAAATATTCTAGACAGCAAAACGATTTCTTCTACCTGTTATAATTTCTTCTTTTCTTTATCTTTCATTCACAGCAAAACAAATGCTATCCATTAGATGTGGAGTAATTAAACATGCCTTTTGTATACTCCAATCTTAAGAACAAATCAACTACAAGTTATGTCCTTCTGCCAACTGCAGTATTTTAGAAGGCTTCTTATATCTTCTTCTAAAGGTCCACTTTACTCTTGAAAATCAGCCATATAAACACAAAAATAAATAAATAAATTGTAGTTGGGATTATCTGTACAAAATTATACACCATTGTAAGAACCATGTCAAAGTAAGAACAAATTGCACTTATAAACTCATTTGCTGCATGGTTACCCCTTTATACAACTATTTAAAATGATATAAACATAATTTCAAAAAAGAACAAATTGTAAGATGATTTTATGCATACAGAGATCACAAATACTTATTTTGTGTTGGCTCTTGGTAGGAACTGTTAGCTATTTCAATAATCCTTTCTTTCATCCTAATCTGAGACATCAATTGGGCCTGTATCATGGATAAGTTAGTGTGTCTGCCAAAACTGCAACTCAAGCCCTGTGTCTGGATTTTGTGTTAGGTGCTCTAAAGTCTAGTTAATACTGGGGCTAAAAAAATCCATGCAGATCTTTAGTTGAAGGGCATTCACAGTTTATTAACTTGCAGCCTGCTTTTCTTTCTCTGTGGGCACTGCATCTTCCCTCATTCAGACTGGACCCCAGGATCCTGGCACGTTATTTATCCAAGAGTGTAAATTCCCATTTGGCCAATGGAGTGCTGCCCTGGAATCTACAGCTCTGGCCACAGTTGTGTTTATCCTTAGCATCTGGTTTCAGTTATCTCTTTTGTGCCATTTTGGACTGTATTCTACTTGTTTCATTTACTCAGTCTCTCATTCCAGGATGGTGAACCAGGCCACAGAGCCATGGCATAATGGGGCAAAGCCCAGCCTCATTCCTCACCCTGTGGCACTTAATTACTACACTTTGTTTGCCAACTATTCCTTGGCATCTAATTTAATTTGGGGACCTGCCTAAGCATTTAATTGAACTTGGAGAACTCCTTTCAAATATTTATACCCTCTTTCTCTTTTCCCCTGCCACACCATAATCATTCTGCATCTCTTGTTAGATCAAATTCACCTTCTTTTTCATTATGAAATGCTTGCCACTCCTTTTTTTCTATTAAACACACTACTTCACATCCCTGATCCTCAATAAGATTTTATTTTAAAAGAATACAGTGTGCTTTCCTTTTCTTCTAAACCTTTTCTGACCTCATTACAGCAGAAGGATTTTATACTTCCTCCATCCATAAAGTTTTTATTCCCTCATTTTGTTCAAGTGTATTCCACCCTTTTGATGATTTTCTTGTATAAAAATAGCCATCACAAAGAAAGAACAATAGATTTATTATATTTATCACAGCCACACAAGCTCTGATAGTCCCGTCGCTGAGCAAAAGAACACTTACTCAGTTATTTTACTCTCTAAGTGGCAGTTAATGAGCTTTTGCATGCCATCAGCATCTATATTTCTTGACGCCTTATAGTTCTTTTTTCAATTTATCATTTTTTTCTTGGTTTTATGTTTGTCAACTAGCCTCAACTTCCAAGAAATCATTTTAAACTAGCCTTGCTGGGGCTTTCAAACCCCATTTTTGTTTGCCCTTCTGCCTTCTGTAACTTCCACAATTTAAACCCTAGTGCTAGAAGAATCCAAGAGTATATATGTTTCTTTTTGTGGTGCCAATATGGGCTTGAATTCGAGGCCTGCGAACTGTCCATCCGCCTTTCTGTTCAATGCTTACATTCCACCACTTGAGACACAGTTTCATTTGGGGACTTTTGTGGTTAGTTGTAGAGACAGAGTTTCATGGACTTTCCTGCCCAAGGTTGGTTTGAAACCTCCATCTTTGCCTCCTGAGTAACTAGGATTACAGGAGTGAGTCACCAGTGCCCAGTTTTTCAACACTTTGTTGTATTATTATTGAAATGAATACTGGATGGTTTATTTGCTCATGGTATTGTACCCTGGTTTCCACATCCCTATAGGAGTGCAATGCCATCTGTGTACACTTTTCTTCATCCTCCATCTTTCCCTCCTTTCACTGCCCCCACCTACCTTTCAGGACATTGGTCAGCTCCCTAAACTACAGAGCCAATGCTTCCTATCTGATTCCACTGAGAACTTTTCCTACCAACTTTTAAATACCAATGCTAGCTCACAGATGATGATTTTATTCAGAGCATTCATGCTACTAGGGAAAGCATTGAAAACTAAACAAACACCCAGGAATAATTTCAGTAATAATAATAATAATATGAATAGTAATACCTCCAACTAACCACAAAAAGCCCAAAGTGAAGCTGTAGCCCATGTGGTAGAATGTTAGCCATGAGCAAAAAGTTAATGGCCAGTGTCCACGCCTGAGTTCAAGCCCAAACTGTCATCACAAAAAGTAAAAAATATTCAGATTACTGCCCAGTTGGGGAAAAGTAAAACTGAATCTCAACCTTGGCACTCACACTTAATAATAATAATAATAATCATAGCCCCTTGCCAAAACAATTTGATAAACTTATAAAAATTAATGCTTCAAATGTTTGTAAACTGAGTCTGAAGAAAACCTTTCTATTTCACAAATCTTGGAAACAAAAATTGTAGCTGAAAAATCACTATAGGCAGACTCAGGCAAATAAGAACCAAAACAACAAATGACACATGGTTGTATTTCAGCACTATTTATAAAAGTGAGAACTTAAAGGCAGTTTTTATTTCATCTGCATGGGAATAAAGAATGCATGATATATACCTATATTCAAAACATGATTATAATCAAGACCAAAGTTTCAATATTTAACAACACAAGTTATTGTGTGACATAGAAGGTCTATACTGTATGGTATTGTACTACACCCATTCATATGTGAAAGTGGGCATGAGTATGCATACACAGAGTGTAAATCCACACACACACTTACAACTACAGGAAAGTTTCAGGAATCCAGATCAATATTTGAGTGAATATAATATCTCATCCTCCACCTCAATGCATTTCATGTGACAAGGACTGTTCTGGCCTGGGATACGCAATTAGTGGTACCATCTTTCCCACTTTATTAGGCAGAAATAATTTCAAGGACTCCGGGCAGCTTACCCGAAAGGTAACTTGAGCAATGAATATACAAGAACCTGAAAGCATTACTCTCAAGTTATGCTTTTGTGTCACCATATAATAGCTGATCCTAAAGAGAAAATCATCCTTCCCAACCAGAAATTTTTGACCTTTCCTATGGCAAAGGTGGGGAATAATTGAGATTAATCTAGTTATGAAGATGCTAAAATGGATCTCTCTTTCCTTGTTTCTCTCTTACCACTGAGAAACTGATAAAGAATTGCATTCTGTTGATTTATCTGCAGCCTTGCCAGGTATGAGGTCTCTTTGTTTAATGTGGGTACCTAAAGTGGACTGAGCAGAGCCTAAGGCATTTGAAGCCAGGTAATAATCTACCTCAAAAGTTGAGAACTGCTATTGCAAATGATCTTTACTTCCCAAGTCTGTGACTCAATTCACTTCCCAGACCCCCCAACTCCCAAGGATGGGCCTGATTCATACAAGGGATCTAGATAGAATGAGGAGAGACATGAGGGAAAGAGAGCTGCTGCTGGTCACTTCCAAAACAGAGAGGAAGAGCAAGGAATTTCTAAGACTACTTGTTTCATTCAGGAAAAAAGGTGACCCACTGAACAGTTTTATTTCACAGTCAGACTTCCATTGAAATAAGTAGATAAATCAAATTAAACTTAGAACAAAGCCATTTCAACACAAATATTAGAGATTTTCAATTATAAGCATAAAAATATTAAAATAGAAAGAGGGAGTGATTAAAAACAAAGGAAGGGATAATAATGCTCAACAATAAATGTACTCATTACCTTACTCATGTAACAGTAACCCCTCTTTACAACATCTGTACAATAAAAATTTAAAAAGTCAATATAAAAAAGTATTTGGATAAATTTATTTACATAATGCAAAAAACTCCTCATTTGAGTACTTTACATTTTCTGAAATTTTAAGACCCATAACAGTCTACCTGGTTAATAAACTGTGTTGGTGAGAAGACAACTTAAAATATCTGAGAATTAAATTATAAAGTACAAATATACTTCACTGTGCTTTATGACTGACTTCTTAAATAATTATATAAAAATTCTCTGGGGAAAAATGAGGAATCTAGGCCAAACTTCTTATCCCCATGATGTTTCATTCTGTTAAGTAATGACACAGATTCTTCCAATCAAAGTCTTTTTTGATGTCTGCTACCCTTCTTCACACAAAATGATGTATAATTTCAATCCAATGTTAACAATGATAATTTTACAACTTAGAGAAAATGATTAGAAACAAAAAGTAAACCCAAAAGTTCCGTTGGCTCTGGATTCTGTCTGCACAGAAGATCTGGTGTGTTGTTTTAAAGACTGTGTTAGGACTTCAGTGCTTACTTTTTATGAGGTGATACTTGTATTAAAAGTATCTAAGTGGGAAGTATAAATATATATGGCCAAGATTCAATGCTGAAATGATCATTGTATAAATTATTTTCATAACTTACTTATCATTTAAGAACAATGTAAGAATCTTCCTAAAGCCTGAAGTAATCTGCAGATTTGACAATGAGTTTTAATGTATATATCAGAAAATAATTGCACTGAATAGGTTACTCATACTTAAATTAGTAGATTTAACTTTAACTCTTTCAGATTTAAATGTCATGTGGGCAGTGACACACTAAATATTCAAAAATGTTTTGAAAATCTAGAATAGAACATTCTGAAAGATGGTAGTAGAATAGGAAAGACATTCATGACAATAAATTTCTTCAATTATATATTTTTATATTAACATACACTTACATATGTGTGTGTTACTGCTGCAATATCAGATTAAAAGATCTTCTATTTTAAAATCTTATTTATCATGAGATTATGTCTAACCAATAATACCTATATATCATGAAATATGAATACATTTCTTGCTTTGCTATTATTGTGGGTCATATCTGTTAAAATCAAGGACAATCTATACTTGTCTAAGCATGTTATACAAATTATTGGTATAAAAAGATTTTTAACATGTAAAACATGTCATAGTGATAATTCTTACATTCAATATTCATTTAGTCCAGCAATTGCCATGCTTATACAGCATTTCTTCATGTAATCATTTCATATGCACATTGAAAAGTGAAGCATGCACAATGCTGAGAGATATTGGAATTACATCTTGAACAGTTCTTTCTCTGAATTGTGGCATAGACTCTATAATTCTGTTGATAAAATTGCACATGTGAAAGACTCAAGGTACAAGGTGGGTTTGTCTGTTCAAGATATTGGAGGAAGGATTATCTTATCATATAAGGAAATTTCTCTTAGCTCGTTTTAGACTTCACATGGACAAAGACAAGAATTTATACCAGACATTTTTCAGCAACCTTCCTGGAGCCATACTACCACTTTCTCCAAAGACAATAACACATTGCCTATGTTCCGGGAGACATTGCAAGACTGTCCTGCACACGACACACAGTCCCTATCTTTAAAAGGTACTTTACTAAACAAGCTTTATTATAAAGCAGGAAATTGTGACTATCATCTATGTAATCTGCGGTCCTGCATTGTCAAATATCTCTTTTTTGAAAAAAAAAGGGCTTCTAGTAATCAATCTTGTAACAAAATGATGTCTCCCTTTTTCACAAAAGAGTGCCATATTTCATTTATGAGGGAAGCAATATAAAAATGCTAGTAAGATAGCAGTATGACTTTTAGTCATTTGCAAATGCAAAGGGTCCTACAAGAGCTGGGATAAGGCCTCCCAGAATCCATCCTGCCAATCTGAACAATCATGTGAAGATGGGCCAGATGGACAGCTGAGTCTTTCTCTCTTAATCACATATTTTATTTCTTTACTTTAAATAATGTCAAAATTTTATTTTTAATTGTGGTAAAGTAAACATAGGCTTGTTTTACAAAACAAATTAAGGCTGCAGGCACTGAACTATTCAAGAAAGAAAGGTAGCTCTTACAACTTGAATGAAAACTCTCTAGCTCCTTTTAGATAAAAACAATAGATTTTAATGGCTGTATTCTGCTGATACCAATCATTATGTGTATCAGAGTTGATAGACCAACTGTCCTTTCAATTTTATAGAGGCAGACAAAAATAGTGATTAGTCAAATTTGAATAATCAACTGGGAATCCTTATTTCTCTATTACTGCCTATAGAATCTTCATTTTTTTTCATGTTTTGATCCTAAATATAGTCTTTTCTTATCTGTGCACTGCAGCATGAATTAATCCAAAGTAAAATTATTTTTACTCTCACTTTTTCATATAAAAACATAGGAATATCTGTATTTTTAAATTAGCATTTCTCTCTTCTGTCATAATTACTTCCTCATTTTATGTAAGAATGAAGATTTAACTAAAGCCCTAACTAAATTGACCAAAGATTACAAATAATGACTTTCTACTGTGCACAAATCTTTTGTAATTAGAAAGGGAAGAAAATAGTCTTAATGAATGAATTGCATTTAAAATATAAGTACTGAATCTTTACCATAAATCCCTTTTTGTTTGTACTTTAGTGGGGGTGGAGACAAAGAAAAAAATATATCCTTTGCACAACAGAAACCTTTTATTTTAGATACAAACTGACAGTAAAAAACATTTAATTCAGAAAAAGTAACTAACACACACACAATAGAGTTTCAGTTAGTTGAAACTGAAATTCTTTAAGAGAAAAAAGTTTAAATAGCCTGTAAATGATCATATTATGTTACTTAAGATAATTTCAGATAAAATAGCTAACCCCAAAGCATAAGTTTGTGTTCTTAATTAAGTAAAAATCATTTTAGTGGTTCCACACTAAATAGTAATGCTGATGTGTGATAATTTGCCACCAGAAACAATTGTATTTCAAGGCTTGTAATATACTGGTTCTGAGTACAAGTGAGGTTGATTAAAGAACTTACTTTAAACAAACTATGTGCTTTATAACTCTAAATTGTGAAAATCCATTTTTAATTTCTTTAAAACTCATAAGCTTTCTTGCCCCTCTCCAATTTTACATTTAATTAAATCCACCACATGACCACACCAAAAGGAAAATGCCGGGATTATTTATATATCATAATATAACAGCAACAACCATGAATAACTAAGCCCACATTAGTCTTAACTCCATTATAATACTCTTGACCTCTTCACTGAGCAGCCTTTTTTTCTCTGTGACCATGAATAACATTCAATTTTGTATGAAAACTACTGAATCAGAACTCAAAAATAAAAAAATACACATTTTGAAGCGCATCCAATATTTCCATTATCACAATGTGTTCTTATTTTTCATAAACCAAAAAAACTTCCAACTTAACCCACAACGTTGAATATTAACCACATATTAAGCACTTAATAGAGACCATGAAGAAATGATGATGCTATTACATATCTGTGAGCCATAGAGTGTTGAAAGAACAAGACCAGTGGAAGCAGTGTAGCAAAACCAATGGCTTCAAGTAATTCCTTTCCCCTCAGTTATATAAAAACTGAAGGCCTGCCTCAAACACAAAGGAGAAACCTGCCTGGAACAGCAGGTCTGCGGGGAGACACCATACTTACTGCAAGATGGACACCCGCTTATAGTGTAAGACCCCTGAGTCTTCAGAGCAGGTGGGCACTGATCACTTTGCACGCTTGGAGAATTAAACATGGTGGGAGATGCCCAGAGTTTAGGATTTTTTTTAAGAGTCCTCAAAATAGTTGAAAAGCACTTCGTACGATCAGTTTTATATTATAGATACCCATGTTCCCTTCATGAGAACTTTTAGAACAAGTTCCTTGGAACAATTCTCTAAGAGTTCTTCAGTTTACAGTGCCTTCTTTACCTAGTGACTCCCTCTTCATCATTTCCTGCGAGACGCTCACATGGAAAACATTACTCAGTGTCCTTTGACCTTCCAAACAGACTTCATTTTGGAACCAGGGTTCATCTTTCCTATTTTATTTCTTTTTGATTCTTATTTCTCCTTTAAATTGTTTTGAATTTTCAGATTTTGCAAAAGTCTTCTTTTCAGAAAGTACTGCACTTCCGCTTAAAACCTTCTTATTTGATATTACTCTACAGCTCATTTCCCTTGTCAAGCAACCTACCTCCTCATTTCACAGTTCTTCACTGCATATCCTGTACTTCTTTAAATCTGCAGGATCTGATTTCAAAGATCTGACTTACTTACAGATTCCTTGATGCATTTACACTGTTCCATAAAAGTTTCCTAATGAGACTGAATTTCTTTAATTCTGGCCCATGTCATTCTCCACTGAATGTAACAGCTTATCATCTCTGCTTAATTTTCATGATGCAATCTACTAATTTCTCACTGTATCCTCATGAAGAATCTGTGGAGTGGGTTTATTCTTTGAAAAGATAGATAATCTGAGTAATATGACCAAAACAAGAAGGGAAAAGACCTGAATTAACAAAATTAGAAGTGAAAATTGAGATTTCATGGTACGTATTAACAAAAATCCTCATATTTATGAGAGAATACTTTACAAACCTATACTCAAGCTGGAAAAAAATCTTAAAATATATAAAAGGATTTCTAGATACACTTGGCCTATAAAAATCGAATTAAGAGGAAATAAAAAATGTAAGCAGATCGAGTTCCCCTATGACCCAGCAATCCCACTTTTGGGCATTTACCCAAATGACCACAAATAAGACCACACTAAAGCTACCAGCACAACTATGTTTATTGCAGCATTATTTACCATAGCTAAGATATGGAACCAACCCAGATGCCCCTCAGTAGATGAATGGATCAAAAAAATGTGGTATATATTCACAATGAAATTCTATGCCTCCATCAGAAAGAATGGCATTGCCCCATTTGTTAGGAAATGGAAAGACTTGGAAAAAATTATATTAAGTGAAGTAAGCCAGGCCCAAAGAAACATAGGTCCCATGGTTTCCCATATTTGCAATAACCTGTGTATGTTGGAGTCAAGCAGAAAAGGTCAGATAAGTTGATGTTAGGGAAATGAATCCCAAGATAAGTATTCAATTTTTTTAAATTTTCTTTCATGCAATTGTTTCTAACATACTTATAAGATGATTTCTTTGTTGCTTTGTATGTCCCTCCCCCACGGTATAACCCCTGCTTTCACTGTATTTGACGTTGGTATAATTTGAGGAGGGGAAGGGAAAAATCAAATAATTTAAATAGGGATACAGGTGGACCCATTGCTACAATGAGATGTAGAAGTTGTGATTTCCAAAAATAAACTTTACAATTTTGGTGGGGGGGGGATCGAGTAAGGGAGGCAGGATTGGGGCAGGTTATGAGAAGGGATGGGAAGGGGAAACTAAAGAG
The DNA here is from genome assembly GCF_000151885.1 of Dipodomys ordii. Lineage (NCBI taxonomy): Eukaryota > Metazoa > Chordata > Mammalia > Rodentia > Heteromyidae > Dipodomys > Dipodomys ordii. The sequence goes on from NW_012267225.1 coordinate 28,217,048, forward strand.
GAGGCAACAATGCTTGATAAGAAATGTACTCATTATCTTGCCCATGTAATTGTAACCCCTCTGTACGGTATTTTCACAATTAAAAAAAAAGAAATTGACGTAATAAAAGTCTCAAAGATCAAAACTCAGTAACCCAGTACTTCTGAATTCTAATGAAGCATTAAAAATGAACTTTCAAAATTCTCAAAATTATTTCTTCCTTTTTTTATTTATTTTATTTATTATCTTTGAATAGCTATAAAAGGAGTTTCAACTTAACATGTCAGTTCATGAGTACAATGCACCTTTCACCATCTATTCTATCTCTTCCAACCTCATCCATCCCCTCAATTTTCCTAGTTCTATTTCACATATTTACATAATTGCATTTGTCCACCCTTCTCTTCAATCATATAGCCCTCTCCTCTTGACTTTTCCCTTCCTGACACCTGAAGTTCCAGCTTCCTGAAATCATTTTGTTAGACGGTAGGCTTGTTGTTCAAAGGACCTCACAGCTGGGATTCTCCCAAGGAGGGACCACAGTTGTCAGTGCTATAGCCACTTCCCCCAGGATTCAGCCTGGATGTCTATCCCTGAGGGACAAAGGCAGCAGTCAAGCTAGCTTTAATGCAATGATACAAGTATGATTCAACATATCAAACTTATTACAAGAATTATAGTACATAATCAGATGCCAACTCAAAAGCTTTGACAAAAATTTAATGTCCATTTTTAACAAGATCTCCAAGTAAAGTAGTAATAGATAAATTAATCTCAACACAATAAAGGCTATAAATATACAACTTGCAGCCGATATCACTTTAAATGGAGAAATTGTAAAATCATTCCCTGAAAATTTTTTTTTTTGGTCCGATTGTGGGGCCTGAACTCTGGGCCTGGGCACTGTACCTCAGCTCTTCAGCTCAAGTCTAGCACTACCACTTGAGCCACAGCACCACTTCTGGTTTTTTTCTTTTTGCTTATGTGGTGCTGAGGAATCGAACCCAGGGCCTCAGGCATGCAAGGCAAGTACTCTACCACTGAGCCACCTTCCCAACCCATCCTTGTAAATTTTTATTCACCATAGTATTAGAATTCCTACCCTAAAGAATAGTCTAGAAGAATAAACATGGAATTCAAAGGGAGAGGTCAAATTATCTTTATTTTGACCTTCTAAACACAGTTATATAATAATTTACAATTACTTTCTATTAACTATAAAATCCTATAAAAGATTTCCATTACTAAGAATCAGTCTGTTGTTAAGAATTTGTCTGTGATTGCCAATGAAATCAAGAGAATCCTGAAGGGATATTATGAAAACCTGTATTCATATAAACTCAGTATATTTCTAAATGTACTTGATCTACCACAGTAGAACCAAGAACCTATAAATAAATTAATTAGATCCAATTAATTCAACAATTAATTAGATAACAATCCACACTTGTAATAAAGCAATGACAGAGTTTACAGATTCATTATAAAACTATAACAATCTTTAAAGCATTAATACTAACCCACCACAAACTTATCCATGATGTAGAAAAAGAAAGAACAATAACAAACTCATTCTATGAAACTAATATCATACTCACTTCAAAACTAGATATGGACACATAACAACAACAAGAACAACAAAGAGAATTATAGACTAATCTCTTTGATGAACAAAACAAAAAATCAATAAAATACCTGCAAGTCAAATTCAGCAACAATCCAATCCAAAAGATTGTACACCATGACCATGACAGTTTCGCTCTGATGTAAAGTCGCAAAGTTAATACAGAACATACAAAAGAATCAAGAAAAGGAATTATTCAAACATCTGAACTGATAAACAAAAAGCCTTTGACAAAATGCAACATCTTTTATGGTAAAAGTTCTGATGAAACTAAGAATAGAAGAAATGAAATTCAACATAATAAAAGCTATCTATACCAAATCTGAAGCCAACATCATATTAAATGGGAAAAACTAAAATTATTTTCTCTAATGTCAGAAATGAGGAATCAGTGTTCACCTTTCTCACTCTTACTCAATGTAGTGCTGGAATTCAAAAAAAGAAAGAAAGAAAGCTAAAGAAAGAAATAAAAGACATAAATAGGAAAGAAAGGAAATTATCTCTATTTGCAGATTATGTAATCCTATTTCAAAATATAATCCTAAATCAAAATATCTAGTATATCTAAATATCTTGAATATTCCAACTCTAGATTTCTAGATCTTATAAGCACCTTTGGTAATATAGCAAGACACAAAATCAACAAAACAAAATCTGGAGCTTTTCTTTAGAGCAGTAATAAACAACTTGGGAAAGAAATCAATAGAATGGTTCCATTCACCATGGCCCAGGAAAAATAAATACATAGGGATAAATGTAACCAAGGCAGTAGAAGACCTCCATAGTAAAAACTGTAAAACCTTGAAGAAGGAAATTGAAGAAGATTCCCCAAACGCCAATCAAAACCCATATGATCCCCATGCTATCAAAATTCCACACATACTTCATGGAAATACAGAAACACACTCAGAAAAAGAAATCCTAAGCCGGGCGCCTGTGGCCCTCGCCTGTAATCCTAGCTAATCAGGAAGCTGAGATCGCAGTTCAAAGCTAGCTGGTGCAGAAAAGTCTTGAGACTCTTATCTCCAATAAACCACTAGAAAACCGGAAATGGCGCTGTGGCTCAAGTGGTAGAGTGCTGGCCTTAAGCTGAAGAGCTGAGGGACAGCGCCCAGGGCCAGCGTTCAAGCACCACAACCAATAGAAAAAAAAAAAAATCCCAGAATTCATACAAAAACGCAAAAGGTCCCAAATAACCAAAACAATATTGAGAAAAATTAAAAAGCTAAACAAATCAGGCTAGAGGTGTCATACTTCTGGACCAATAGTGGACTTCAAATTATATTTCTTTTTTTCTTTTGTTTTGTTTGGTGGTGGTGGTGGTGTTTTCTCGAGGATTTCACTCTACTACTTGAGCCACACCTCCACTTCTGGCTTTTAATGGTAGGTAATTGGAGAGAAGAGTCTCAAGGACTTTCCTGCCGCGGCTGGTTTTGAATCTTGATCCTCAGATCTCAGACTATTGAATATCTGTAGCCAATGGTGCCTAGCATATGTCCTTCAAGGCTTCATGTTCTAGAAACTTAATCCCTACTGTAGAAATACTGAGATCCACTACATTGTGTTGTACACATGAGAGGTCTCACCAGAACAAAGAAGGCACTGGCACCACAGTCTTAAATTTCCAAAACTGTGAGCTAAATAAACTGCTCATCTTTGTAATGTTACTCAACCGCCATCACTTTATTACAACAGAATTTGCAAAGAGAGAGAGAGAGTGACATGGAGTTAAACAATTCCATTGCAAAATGGAACAGTAGAGATTTGATGACAAGAAATGTAAGACAGAATGACAGGAAAGGAATTCCCTACAGACTGCTGATAAAGACCCTCTTCAAGGAGGCTAGGTTAGAAAGCATGGGGAGGTAGCTCTGTAGGATGAGTTTAAAGTATAAGCTGGGTGGTAAGCTATCACTTAAGCTATGCCCCCAAACCTTTTGATGGTTTGGTTTTTCCTGATAAAGGGATTGAACTCAGCTCCTCAAGCTCTTGGTTGGCTTACTTGATCAGCTGGTACTCTAATTCTTAAAGCAGGCCCCTGGACTGTCATTTTTAACTGGTTAATTGGAAATAAAACCTCATAAACTTTCTTACCTGAGATTTCTTTGAAGTACAATCCTCAGCCTCCTGAAAAGCTTAGAGATATGACTTCTATTTTATTTTTGAGAAAGTCTCACTAACTTTTCCAAGGCTGATCCTTCTGGGATTTATAAGTGTGTGCTCTGGCTATCTCTTTACTTTTGTGTGTGTGTGTGTGCCAGTTCTAGGATCTGAACCAAGGGCCTGGTTGAGCATTTTTGCTAAGGTAAGAGCTCTACTACTTGAGCCATAGCTCCATTTCTGGCTTCTTTGGAAGTTTATTGGAGATAAGAGTCTCATAGACTGGCTGGGAAGACGGGCTCAGTGGTAGAGTGCTTGCCTTGCATGCATGAGACCGTGGGTTTGATTCCTCAGCACCACGTAAACAGAATAAAGCTGGAAGTGGCGCTGTGGCTCAAGTGGTAGGGCACTAGCCTGAAGCTGAAGAGCTGAGGGACAGCACCCAGGCCCAGAGTTCAGGCCCCATGACCGACAAAAACAAAAACAAAAATAAACTTCTAGAACAAGAGTCTCATAGACTTCCCTGCTGGGTCTGGCTTTGAACAATGACTCTCAGTAGTGAGGATTACAGGCATGAACCACAAACACCAGCTTTGTGAGTTTGTGCATTCTGTGTTGTTCCTCTTTTCTTCTTTTCCTTCCTTACTGCTTTCTCTTGCTTTTTAAAAATTTAATTTTATTGTCAAGGTGATATACAGAAGGGTTACAGTTGTATACATAAGTTAGTGAGCATATTTCTTGTCAAACTTGTTACTCCCTCCCTCAATTTTTTTCTATTTTCTTGCTTTTTTTCCAAATTATTTCTTTTAACAATTTTTATTGTAAAGGTTATGTACAGAGGGTTAGAGGTTACATACAGCAGGTAATGACTTTCTCTTGGAACAATGCCCCCCCTCCCTTATTTTCTACCAGTTTTTCCCCTCTTGACTCATTGTGCAATTTTTTTTCACCATATATTTTGGAATTTGTAGTGGTGGCTCTAAGACTTTACTTATATGCATATTAACTTACCAGATTTTACTTCAATTTTACATTACCTTAATTTTAGTGGGATATGGAGGTATTACTTCTGGATAGCTCTATTTCCTCTTCCTTTTACAACATAAATTTTATGCAGATCATATGGATATGTGTTACAAATCTAGTAACACATTTTATAATATTTTAAATTATTTATATGTATGCTGGATGTGCGTGTAGACTTATAGGGTTTGTCCTATTAGCTTTAATATTTAAATTTCCCAGTTTCCTGCATTTATTTCTGAGTATTTGAACTATTCTCTGATATCATATTTTTAGTTCAACATAGATTTGCTACCATGTAACTCCTTTGTACTGCTTTGGTCAAATATATTCCATCTGTATATATTATAGGCTAACTAATGCAATTGCATACATATTCTTTTATACAATTGCTTTTGAAATCTATTATGAAAGGGAAAAAGAATAAAAATGCATTTATATTGGGTTTTATTATTACATACTTAGGTTTCTTGCTGCTGTTTGGGGGAAATTATGGATATGAATTACTGTCTGATATTACTTTCTTTTAACTTGGAAAATTTAATATTTCTTATAATACAGATCTACTAGCAATGAATGATCTCAGGTTTTATGTATGTGGAAATATGTATATTTCAACTTCATTTCAGAAGAAAATTAAATCCTTTGTTGATTTTTTTTCTAGTTTATTTATGTCATCCTGGTGTCTTCTGGCCTCAGTAGTTTCTGTTAATCTTACAGGGTTCATTGCATGTGAATAAATTTTACAAACTCTACTACCCCCTTTCTATAAAAAGTGTTCATTAAGTCCCAATTTATTTTATGTGGTCCGTAAACTACCTGGATTCCCAATATTACAAGGACTGCGAAGTGCTAACTTATTTTTTAATGAGTATGTGAGAATCCCCCAAAAATGTAGTTTTTTAAAAAAAATATATAAAATATAAAATCTTGACAGATCTTTTCAAAATAGAAGAGGAAAAAAACACTAACTCCTATGAGTCCAGAATCACTGACTCCATAGAAGTAAGAGCTAAAAATTGCTACTTTTCAACAAATATATTTACAAAACCTCTCACATTAGTTTTTTTTTTTTTTTTTTTGGTCCGGTTGTAGGGCCTGAACTCTGGGCCTGGGCGCTGTCCCTCAGCTCTTCAGCTCAAGGCTAGCGCTCTACCACTTGAGCCACAGCGCCACTTCCGGCTTTT
>NW_012267225.1:28224770-28232052 GCF_000151885.1 Dipodomys ordii
AAGAAAGGTTGGACAAATGGGATTGCATGAAGTTGCAGAGCTTCTGCATGGCAAAGGACATAGCTAGCAAGATCAATAGAAAGCCCACGGACTGGGAGAAGATCTTCACTAGCCATACAACGGACAAGGGTCTCATATCTAAAATATTTGTATTTATTTTAAACTTTGTTTTTTGTCTTTTCTTTTTTTGGGATCCAACCCAGGACATTTCACTTACTGAACAAGTGCTTTGCCACTGAGCTACGTCCCAGGTCAAGGTTGATTCTTGAGACCATTTCAATAGAAATATGATCAAACTAGACATAAAAATGAGAAATATATGATACTAAGATGGATGCTTTTTTACAATGAAATCTTAAGAATGAAGAGAATTGCCTTTTCATACTTCAGTTGGGAAATGAACACTGGGAAACTCAAATTTTTAATCACTGGCATGCTCACAATGAAAATGATAGTATTTTAATTTGGGTACATTTTAGCAAGGGGGTGAATTTGCAAGTAATAAAGATTGGCTGTCATAGTAAACAGATTTCCAGTGATGTATAAAAGGGACAATACCACATGAGCAGGTGAGATTTATCTTGCAAATGAAAATACACTTGACATGCAAAAATCAGTTAGTATAATATTAATAGAAAACAACAAAAATTAGATAATCATCTCAATAACTTCAGAAAAGGCATGTAACAAAATGCAATCCATTCCTGATGAAATGCTCAAAACACTGGAATCAAAAGCATCTTTGTGATATAATAAAAGCTGTCTGTCTATGGAAGAATAGGTAGATGGAATCATAATATTTGTACTATGTGAAAATGAAGCTAGGAAAATTGAGGGGATGGCTGGGGCTTGGAAAAATCAAGGAGAATGATGAAAGGGGTGACATTGATCAAAATTCCTTATACTCATATACTGATGTGTTGAATCACAGCCTCTTCCTACAACTTGAAGATAATTGAGACAATATTAAAATATAGAAAAGTTTCTTATTTTCATTGTATTTGATTTTGGTACATTGGGTATTGTATATACATTTAACTGAATTAGGGAAAGGAAGGGGAACAACAAAATGGTGAGACAAAGGACAAAGGGTGAACCAATGCAACAGTGATACTCACAAGACAACACATTGGAAATGAACTGTACAACTTGGGGAGGGCAGGGGGAGAGAAAGTGAGAGAAAAATGAGCGAGGGGTGTAACAAGTTCGACAAGAAATGTACTCACTACCTTATGTATGTAACTATAACCCCTCTGCATATCACCATGACAATAAATTAAGTTTAAAAAAGAAGATCAATTCATTTTACAGATGATATGATCTTAGATATTAAAAATATTAAGGAGCCAACTGAAAAATATTACAATGAATGAGTTCAGAATATTCTCAGAACCCAAATCAATACATAAAAGTCAATTGTATTTCCATTTGCTGTCAATGAACAGTAAAAATGAAACTAAAGAAAACTCCATCTATAGTAGCTTCAGGAGGAAAACAATATGTTGACACAAATTGAAAAATAAAGACAAAATATGCATTCTGAAAACTACAAAATTTGTGAAAGAAAAGCTAGGATTACAAGGGAAGGAGAAAGTGGAAGGGGATAAAAAGGAATAATAGAGGAGGTAAATACCATCCAATACATTATTTATATGTACATATATGGAAATACCATAATGGAACCACTTTTGTAAGGTTAATATATTATTATGAAAAAAAATAAAGAGTACTCTCTAGGAGAGGATCAGTGGTCAGAAGATGTAGAGAGGGGATAAAGGCTGAAGAGGCTTAACGTACCTATCTGCCTTAGTATCTATCTCATCTACCTATGTGTGTATGTACCTAGATACATACTATGTATGTATGTACATAAGTAGCAGCTATCTACACATCTGCCTTCCTATCCACCTACGAGTATACCATAATGAAACCCACCAAATGCTCTGTGAAAAATGAGAGGAGGAAGGAGAGCACTGGAATCATGGTAGAGTAGGTGAATTTGTTCAAGTTGTACTGTGTTCATATATGGAATTTTCACAGTGAAAGTCTCCCCTATTACCAATTGGTGTTAATTCAAAGATTTTAAAAATTGAATAAATAAATGAAACTAAGATGGGAGGAGAAAGCAGCTATAATAATCAATGTATATATGTGAAAATAGAACTAGGAAAATGAAAGAGGTGTGATTTGGAGAATGATGACATTGATCAGGATGCATTCACAAACTGACAAGTTGAATTAAAGCTCCTCTGTACAACTACTTGAAGGGAAAAACAAAGGAGGGGGAAATGTATTCATTACCTTACTCATGTAACTGTAACCCCTTTGTACAGTATCTTTAAAATAAAAATATATTTTAAAAAGATAATTAAAAATAAAAATAACTAAATAAAAGTTTTAAAATTAAAAAATTCCTGGTAATAAATGCAAATTAAAAAGAAAGAATTACTATAGTGAAACAAGACCTAAATGCATTCAAATATACCCTTACTTCACAGAAAAATAGGATTAATATTGTTAAGATGATAATACTCTCCAAATTTATCTCCAGATGCAAACAAGAACCTGAATAATCTCAGCAGTTTTGCTTTCAGATATTGATGAGCTGATCTTTTTTATGTAAAAATGTGAAACAATACAAAACTCTCATAACATACCATGTCATATCTACAAAGTCCTCTAAAGGAAAAAAAGCATAACAAATATTAAGAAGGGTTTAGTGGAGAATTTAGAATGTATGATGGTACATTTAACTTTTAAAAAATCACAAGTAGTTCCTTAGTTAAAGATTTTCCAAAATAATTCTCTTCAAAAAGTGCCATACTTAGTTATATATCTTATATAAAAATTCAAGGTACCCAAAACATCTTGGAATACATTAAAATTTATTCTCCAAAACTTTATAACTGACTATAATTTTCTGGTAAATAATACAGAGGTGCTGGAATAAAGATGGGTATACAATCAATGGAATAGGAACATGTCAAAATAAACTTTTGTATTAATTAATTATCTTGAAAATGTACCATGCAATTCAACTGTGAAAAAGCCATTTTTTGGCAATGGGGATTAGGACAATTAGCTTTTACATGTAAAACAATGAAATCTGACCACTTGGTCACACTACATAATACTTTTTTTTTTTTTTGTCAGTCATGGGGCCTGAACTCTGGGCCTGGGTGCTGTCCCTCAGCTTTTCAGCTCAAGGCTAGTGCTCTACCACTTGAGCCACAGGACCATTTCCAGTTTTTTCTGCTTATGAGGTGCTGAGGATTCTAACCTCATGCGTTCAAGGCAACCACTCTACCACTGAGCTACCTTGCCAGCCCAATACTTTAATCCAAAATGTTTCATAGGTCACAATGGAAGAGCAATCATTTATTTATTTATTTCATGCTAGTACTGGGGCTTAATCTCAAAGTTTGATTTCTAGGGCCTGATGAAGCTTAAACCTGACATTGTCCCTTAGTTTTTAATTTCAAGTCAGTGTTCTACCACTCAAGCTGTGCCTTCACTTCCAACTTTTTGCTGGTTGATTGGAGATAATATTCTAAGAGACTTTTCTGCCTTTCCTAGCTTAGACTACAAGTTTCAGATCTCAGCCCCTTGAGTGGCTAAGATTATAAGCGTGAGCCACTGGCCTTCAGTAAGAACAACCATTTAAAGAAGAAATAAGGGTAACTTATGTGAGTGTGTATAAGTCTTCACAAATGAGAGTGAGAAGGGGAAAAAAGAGAGATAAATTGAATATCCTCAAAATTAAACATGATGTTATCAAGAAAAGAAAATGTTAGCCTATAGAATGGGAGAAAATATTCACAAACATCTATTAAGAGATCTGTGTTCAAAATACAAAATTAACTTTTACAATTCAATAGTAAAATGACAAATAACAATTTCAAGACAGGCAAAACATCTGAATTGATATTTCTTCAACAAAGACATACAAACAGCTGAAAAGACATTAAAGGATGTTCAATACCATTAGTAATTGGGAAAATACAAATCAAAATCATATTGACTAGATGCTGTAGAAAGTAAGGCAGGAGGTTCTAGGCAGCCTAGGCTATATAGCAAGACTCTCTAAGAATAGTACAAAATGGAACAAACACTTCAGTGACATAGTATTTCATACATATTAATGTAATGAAAAAAAGAAATTAAGACAAATGTTGACAAGAAAATTCATAATAATGCAGCCAATTTCAGGAAACAGGCTAGTAGTTTCTTAAACTGTTCTAGAAAGAATTGTCATATTCTTGCACAAGTCAATTTCTATATACCAATGAAACAGAAACATATTTGTATACAAACATTTTGTACAGATATTTATCACAGATTATTCTGATAGTCAAAAGTGGAAAAGTTTCAATTTCAACAACTTCAATATCTTTTAAATAGAGAAAAACAAGTTCTATCTATACTACAAAATATTATTTGAGAATAAATAGGACTGAGTTATTGATTTGACACAGAATCCTTGCTCCATTTCAATAACTCTAGTCTCTTCAGTTGACCCTATAAAGCCTATAACCAACTGGCTTGCATTATCTATTTTGTGAGACAGAATAAAAAGTCTGTCACTTTATATGACAAAAGAGACAGCAGAGTGATTAAATAAGAGCTCTTTGGAGGAGATTATCTGGGATTATCTATTGGATTCAATGCAATCCCAAAGCTGATTTCATTTTTTTTTTTGTAAATGAAAAAGGAATTAAGAGCATCAGAGGAAAATGTTGTGAGGAAGAAAGCAGAAATTTTAGCCATGAGGGGCGGCAATCAAAGGAATGTGGATAACTACAGCTGCTAGAGGAGGAGAGGAAATAGATTTTGTTCAAAACTTTTAGATTTGTTATAGCACTCATACCCTATTTTTTACATCTAATATCCACAACTATAAATAAATATTAAATGTCTTTTTAAGGTGCTAAATTGACATCAACTTGTTGTAACTATGTCAGGTAAACGCCTTACTAAAATTTCTCTGATCTACTCATAGCTATCTCTTTTCACACCCTGGTCTTAAGTGCTTCTTCTTCCTTCATGTATCTGAAATGCCTACTTAACTTACTTCAAAAGGGGGATAATAGCATTGTTGAGAATACCAGACACATGATAGCAATTGGCATTAATAGAGTAGCTACACACATTTAAAAGACAGATATAAATCTTGTTTTCACAGAATTTATACCTTAATAAGGGCTACCGACAATACAGCAAATGAGAAGTAGTCAAGACAGTGTGTTGACAATATCCCAGGTAATGAAAGTAGTATTTGAAGATGTCTAGAAAAAACAGGGTTTGGTGCATTGGAGCACTGAAATACCACAATACCGTATGATGGCGGAATTAAACAGGGAACAGTGATCAGGGTGTGAGGATAGGCAAGCAGATAAGGGAAAGGTGGGGGAGAGATAAATTCTTAAAGGAACCATGAAATAGAAATCAATTGTAGTGAGCATTGAGTTATATATATATCAATAATTCATAAATCATTTCAGACATGTCAGCTGACTAAAATATATAACTTAGAAGTGAACTTCTCATTAGATAGTAAAAAAGATAGAAGACTATAAAAAGTAAAAGCCAGTAACTTTTAAACTTTTAATTCACTGACACTATATAGCAACTTGAGTATTAAGGCAAGTATAAGCTGGATACCTAATGAATTAGAAAATGACTTATGATAATTATTATATTTATCTGGAATAAGAATTTTAAATGAAAGCTAGTCTTCACTGTTGCATCATTTGTAGAAGCAATATATTGACAATGAAGCATTAATTTAAAATTAAAAGTGAGTAAACTGAAGCATACAAGAAAAAATGAATATTTGGAACAGATAAGTTGCTATACTAATTTGTCTAAAATCTGAACTTAAAATATGCATTGAGCCAGGTGCAGGTGGCTTATGCCTATAATCTACTCAGGAGGCTGAGATCTGAGCATCACAGTAAAAGCCAGTCCAGGCAGGAACGTCTATGAGACGCTTATCTCCAATAAACCACCAGAAAAGTGGTAGAGTGCTAGCCTTGAGCTGAAGATCTGAAGAGCTGAGGAACAGCGCCCTGGCCCAGAGTTCAAGCCCCACGACCAAAAATAAATAAATAAATAGAGAGATCGATAAATAAATAAATAAAATATTCAGTGAATCTGAACTTTTGAACATTTGAGGTCTCTCTCTCCCCCTTGAAAACGCTTCGTGTTCTATTGCTCACACTGCTCTCACACTTCTGAGTTCATGGCATTCTTTTGCCTTTGCCATTGTCTTCCACTCACTTCGGCTGTTCCCTGCCATGCCTGGCTTCAAGTTACTGACTGTGCTTCTACTCAGCTACTACAACTTTGAACATCAGTTATATCCCAATGAATATCAGAGCTATTATTGTGATCAGAATAATCTCTTGAGCTATACATACCTGTAGTCATGTTCCAATTAAGAATGGGATATAGTCAGAAAAATGTATCCTTAAGAATGCTCCATTTTCTTCCCCCATGGTATAACCCCTGTTTTCACTGTATTTGATACCGGTGTTCTGCATCTTGTATATATATTTTTGTAATTTTGGCAGGGGACAGGTATAGCAGAATACTTAAATAGGGATTCAGGTTGACCTATTGTGATGATGAGATGTATAGGACTCTATGTTGAATACAAACTTACAATGTCAGGGGGATAAGGGCAGGAGGAGTTGGGGAGGTGGGGAGGGAAAGGATGGTAGGGGAAAAACAAAAGAGGAGGTAACAATGCTCGATAAAAAAATGTACTCATTACACTACTTATGTAACTGTAACACCTTTGTACAGTATTTTTACAATAAAAAATATATATAAAGATTTTAGACGAAAGGAACCCCAAGATAAGGACTAAAATGGTTTTTCTTTTTTGCTATTGTTTCTAACATATTTATAAGATGATTTCTTTGTTGCTTTGTATGTTCCTCCCCTACAATATAACCCCTGTTTTTACTGTATTTGATGTTGGTATAATTTGAGGAGGGGAAGGGAAAAAAACAAATCCTTTAAATAGGGATGTAGGTGGACCCATTGCAACAATGAGATGTACAAGATGTTTTGTCAAAAATGAACTTTACAATTTTGGCGGGGGGGGGGGGGGGGGGATGAGGGGTGGAGATGGGAAGGGGAAACAAAGGAGAAGGCAATAATGCTCGATAAGAAATGCACTCATTATAAAGCCATAGTAATCAAAACAGCTTGGTATTGGCATAAGAACAGACCTCAGGACCAATGGAATAGAATTGAAAACCCAGAAATGAACCTA
>NW_012267225.1:28233597-28235379 GCF_000151885.1 Dipodomys ordii
GTATTTTCACAATTAAAAATAGAATGTTTCATTATAGAAAGTTCACATATTGTCCTTCGCTAGCTAATATGGTTTGATACTATTAGGCATTATACAACTGAAATTGTATGAATGCCCTATGATTTTATATACAATTACCAATTGGACAAGACTCCTACTTACATCCCCAAACCTACCTCCTTCTCTCTACTTTGACTTACTTTGATGCAGATCTGCTCTTCTTTCTGCCCTTTTCACTCTAGACATGTCATATGTATTGACCAATTTACCCAGCTGGAAACATAGAGTTCAACTTAGCATTCCTTGTTTTTTCTCATTCCTCTGCACACTGACATAAAATGACAATGATTCTTCTTTTAATGTATCTCAATTCCCTATCCTGCTTTGATAATTTCTGGCTTCTGTTCAACTTACTTCTCTCTTCTGGGCCAGTCCTTATTCTATTCTGTGTGCTTTTGTTTGTGCCTTTTTCTTCAAGATAATACCTGAGATAGCTTTTTAAAGACCAGGGAGCTGAGGTTGTAGCTCAAAATAGACTACTTGCACAACAAGTACAAAAAACATCCTTATTACATCCTTATTGCTGGCCAAGAAAAAAATACATTTTTTGTAATATTTTATCCTATAGGTTGATAAAGACCTCATCTTTTTGAACAGAGAATTTCTTGAAACTGACTTCAGTGTCCTCTATCACCAGGACTCATATTGCACTTGATTTGCCCATTTGTATGTGCTTGCTTGTCTCTCTGAGGATGTTACATTCTGTAATGCTTATAGAACATTAGGCAGGTTATTTTCCTTTTCCAGAGGTTGTTTAGTTGTTTATCATGAGTAATGGAGGAAGGGTTCAGGACTATATCGCCCCTGTTCATGCACTTACTCTAACTGGGACTTTTGATGCCATAGAGATTATGTGACAATGAAATGTTTTGGAGAGCTTTATTTTGAAGAGATGTGGATGCCATGTTAGCAATTTCAGTCCTGAAGCATGGGAGAGACAGAATCAAATGTATGTGTTAGGGAGAAAGCTGGGACTGAGGTAAGCCGATGGTGGAAGGAGGACATATTTGTTGTAGAGGAGGCTTAAATGTCTGGACATTTGGTTGTGGATTTAATGGGGTATTAGATTGAATAGTAAGAGAAACTGGTAGAGAATGAGGGCTGGGGTGACACTGTTCACAAGAAGATATACTCATTACCAGAATCATGTAAGTGTAACCTCTCTGTGTGTCACCTTTACAATAATTTTTAAAAAGAGTATAATAGATGTAACATTTTATGTCAAGAAAGATTTGCATTCTGAATATCCATTACAAAAAAGAACTCTTAGTCTACATAGTACCCATAATAAATCCCAATACTACAATTCTGATAACAGATATGAGATTGAAAAACATGTCTACAAGCATAATATTAACAGATACCATGTTTATGCATTCATTCTAAATATCCCTTGCTTCTTACCATGGATTAATAAATGGATTAATGGTAAATTTATGGAAACCAAGTTATACATGTTTATATGTAAACTCTTAAAGAAATAGATCCCACAGTTATTTGCCAATGTCTATGGAAATTTCTTACATTCTTCTATGATATTATATGATATTCTGGGATTGTTGAAACTTTGCATAAGGATAAAGAATATTTTAGGTCGGTTCTGGGAACCAACCCAGATGCCCCTTAGTAGATGAATGGATCAAGAAAATGTGGTATATATACACAATGGAATTCTATGCCTCCATCAGAAAGAATGACATTGCCCCATTTGTTAGGAAATGG
>NW_012267225.1:28235674-28339347 GCF_000151885.1 Dipodomys ordii
AAGGAGAAGGATTGGGATTGGGGGGAGGGGGGAGGCTGGGAAGGGATGTGAAGGGTAAACAAAGGAGGAGGCTGCAATGCTTGGTAAGAAATGTACGGATTATCCTGCCCATGTAATTGTAACCCCTCTGTACAGTATGTTCACAAATAAAATAAAATAAAATTTAAAAAAGAATATTTTAAAGATACTTTCATCTAATTGATGAAAATGAACTAAGCAACTCAAGGGCAGCAATGGTGGGAGGGAATGAGAGGGATAGAGGGAACAGCTAACACTAAGAAAAAGGAAAGAAATACACATATCACCCCAAGTGGAAGAAATAGCTGTATTGTCAAAGCCATAGAATTCACAAACTTTATAGACCACAATAATGACAATTTGCCTCATGAAGGTTAGAAAGTGTTAGTGACTTTAACTAAGTATTACTATCTCACAATATTATGGAATTTGTGAAATTTATGTAATCAATCACAATAAAAATACTTTTGTCTAAATTAATACAAAAGATCACTAAATTTTCGATAATGACTTGTTTAGTTCCTCTATGCTAGCTACTTTATCTCAAATTTTCTTACAGATTAGTTCTAAGAATTTACCTAAGAAATTATCTAAAAATCAATTTTAACTAATTTTAGCTAATAACATGAATTTTTATGACATTTCATTGCACAAGCAAGTACTATTTTGCGAAATAGTAAGAGCACACTATGACATGTGCCTCTTTTAGAAAATGCAAGTAAATGCTATAAAAGTTGAGAGAAATTATTTTAAACAATTGCTAATCCACAATATTCAGGCTTTCTCTTTGTATTTATAAGCCATAGATACTTTTTCTGTAAAATATTATTAAGTGTGTTTTATCTACTTTCTACATTTACTATAAAAAATGGAAGTTTCCTAAAGTTACTAACATTAAGAGGAAATTATTGTCACCATTATTGTCATTTAGAGGAAAGTAGATTGTGATAAGAAAGGAAAGGTTAAGATAGCACATTAAAAATAAAAAAGTATTGAGAAAAAATAATTTTCCTAAATTGCATAAGCTGTAAGTAAATATGTCAGATAGAGTAACTGCATTTCAAGGGTCAGCACTGATGCTATTTTACTCCATGAAGGGTTATTTATGACAATCAATATTGCCACTCATTTTTGATGATCTTTTGTGTCCTCTGGGTCTCACATTAAATGCATCAACATGTTTGATTTTTAATTTAGCCTTGTTAGAGTAATTTAGTTCAACCTTCACTGAGGAAACTGCGTTATTTGCAGTGACAGTGGAGGCTATTCAGCCTCTCAGGGCAAATGGACTGTCAACTTCATTGTCAAGTATTGAGTTGACATAGTCAAGAAGCTAGTGAAGATAGAAAATGCTTGTCCTCATTTTACTGTGGTTTCAACACTACTGGAGGGACTCTATTCTTTTCTGTTACTTTGTTTTTTTAAATTCATCTACTATATTTTTATTCTGTGAAAATCCCCTTTCATCCTCATTCTAGGTTTGCAATCTCAATCACTTGTTTTTTTTGTCTCAAATCATGACAATTCATACTGCATTTTTAATTTAAATATCCCTATGCCAATTCACTATTACCATTGGGCAACTGAGTATTACTTGCCTTGTTATAGATTCTTCCCCTTTAGTTTTAAGCCAGAAAAACCACTGAATAAACTATCATATTTAAAAGTCTAACTTTAAGTTACAAATCTCTGAAAATTTTAGTATCTTTCATGTCTAACATCAGTCTTTCCTATAATTGTGCTTTTACTGTTTCTCTAAGCATTTTGGTAGTCCTTACTGTTATTCAAATTCTCTTTACTCAGGAAGTCTCTTCCCTTCTCATTATGAGGTCTTTACCTAGATGCCCTCTCCACTCCACTTCTCTCCTCCCAGCCATCAGGACGTTTTTGCAAAACCATTCCCCAGTGTGCAGTCTTTGCCTTCACTGGCCATGTCACTCCATTTGAAACCCAGTGGTAGCTCTGTTTCTCGACCACTAATTTCATTCATATATATATAGATATAGATATCTATATCTATCTATCTATCTATCTATCTATATATATATATATATATATTACATCTTGAACTATTTGGAGGCCAGAGCTTTAAATTTTCTCTTCAGCAATGCCTAATAGGCACAGGACTTACTGATTATATTTTGCACTTATTTCCAGTGTATCATGTTAATCTAGGACATGCAGGAAAAAAACATAATTCCATATGTTATAAGAATCTATCCATATTTTCTAGTAACTATAAGGAATGTTTTGTATGTGTGTTTACTGTTTTATGAAGCTAATTTTAAAGTTCAAATATTTTAGGGCCTCTAAATATTGTATAATTGACAAAGTTGGTCGCTACTTGTCTAATATTGTCTGTCTACCTCTCCTGTCAGCTAAAATATAAGTCCACCTGGTTAGAAAATGTGAATCTCTCATTTACCATTATTCACTTAACTTCTCCATTAAAATTCATCATCTAGTAACTATTCAAGAAATGTCTGAATGAACAAATGCATCCAGTGTTTAGCAAGCACTCAAAAATACTGATTAAACAAAAAATAATATTCACGATATTGTAAGGCTGATGTCATGAATATGTGCAAGTGTTATGAATGTCATCTTTTGTACTAACTATAAAATATGGAGCTAAAATTTGACTCATGGCACTGGGTCTTCATGAACAATGATTCAAAGGTTACAGGAGTCTTAGAAGATGATGACATTAGCTCAATATACATATGACTATATAAAATGATGCTAATAGAAATGAACTCCAGTTTTCACAGTATTTGATGTTGGTATAATTTGAGGAGGGGAAGGAAAAAACAAATTGTTGAAATAGGGATATAGGTGGACCCATTGCAACAATGAGATGTATAAGACCTTATGTCAAACTGGAAGGAGGGGCCCCATGGAGGGGGGTGGGGAGTGGGAAGGGATGGGAAGGGGAAACAAAGGAGGAGGCTACAATGCTTGATAAGAAATGTACTCGTTATCTTGCCCATGTAAATGTAACCCCTCTGTACCGTATTTTCACAATAAAAAAAAAAACATTTCTAACTTGAAAAAAAGAAAAACAAAAGAAATGTACTCCAAGCTATGGAACAAGGATTTTCTTTGTTCTTGTTTTTAATGTACTATGTGAAGTTATTTCTTTTTCTTTCATTTTTCCCCCTTTGGTTTATCCCCTGGTTTATCCACTGTATTTGATTTTGATACCCTATGTCTTCTATATACGTTTATCTGATTTGGGGAAGGGAAAGCGAACAACAGAATGGTGAGACAAAGGACAAGGGTGAACCAAAGCAACAGTGATACTCACAAGACATTATACTGGAAATGAACTTTACAACTTGGGTTGGGGGTAATCAAAGAGGAACAAAATTGGTAGAAAAACTGAGAGAGAGGGTAACAATGATGGCAAAGAAATGTACTTATTACTTTACATATGCAACTATAACTATTCACCTTGACAATAAAATTCAATCAATCAATCAATCAATAAACCTGTTATTCCTTCCCAAGCCTGTTTTTCTAATAAGTAACTTATTGTAAATTGTTCTTTTAATCAAATGACACACAAAAACTTGGGAGTCATTTTTAAATCCTTGTTTTCCTTCTAAAATCATTCAACCACCAATTCTGAGAAATTCATCATGAATATTTCTCTCTTGTCCACTAACTATATATGCTCTGGTCACCAGTGTCTAAAATTCTGCAATCATTTCAAGCTTTTTATTTTCTGTGGGATTTAAAGTAGTTTGTTATTTCTTTGGGGATCAAACTCACAGGCCTCTGAATTCCAGGTCTATTACATACTTCTCTTAAGTTCCAGTGCAACTTTTCCAAGCGCTCATCTTGTTTCCCCAAATGCTTTACATTTCTCATCCCATACCCTACTCTTTTTTTAAGTTTGTGTATCAACAGGGTCGATAAAATTTTCTCTATATTCCAAGTCCAGAAAAATAAATTAGATTTATCCCCCATATTGCCCCAATATACTTATCACATCAAATCCTACTTGTTCATCCGGTTGAACACAGATCTTAAAGGTGAAGATAAGGTGGATGTTACACCTGCAGCTTGTAAATCTTGCTACCTGAGAGGCACAGATTAGCAGACTGTGAGTTGAAGCCAGCCTGGGCTGGAAAGTTCACAGGATTCCATTTCACTGGTTCATGGGTATGTGGTTGTTATCCCTGTTACAGGGGAAACACAATGGCTGGGTGCAGTGATAGGGCACCTGTTATGCCCAGTAACAAGGGAAAACACAAGGAAACAGATCACAACGCAGGCTAGTCCAGGCATAAAGGGAGACCCTATATCTATATTTTTTATCCTAGCTCAAACTACTCAATACAGAGAAAGATTGGGGGTGTGATTCAAGTGGGAGAGGGTCTGCATAACATATGTGAAGCTCTCAGTTCAATCCTCAGTGCTGCAAAAATAAAAAGAGATAATTATATATCATAATTCAATGCCTAGCATATGTTGTATTTCTCAGTAAATATTTAATGACTGGCTGCAATAGTAATTGAGGCGAGTCAATAGTTTGCTTCATATGTGGATGTCAGGCTAGGCTGTACTCATTCAGAAAGATGTTCTTTCTTGCACAGTTCTTTTTCATGAAATATTTGAATGTACATGTTAGTACAACCTGGCAAATGACAGAAACTTGGCAATGAGAGGATCTACCTCAATGGAGACATTATTTTGTATGAACCTTTAGGAAACTGAAATCTCTTTCAGAAATCTTTTAATTAGCTAGTCCTTTTTTGTCTATATACTTAACATCCTGTCATTAATAGAAATTAATGTGGATTCCATTTGGAATGCACACTGATAATTATTCTTGATTTTCACCTAAATACACAATGGATAGCAATGAAGAAGTTTCATTTTCAAAATGAAGTTGGTATAACTCCAAAAACCCTCAACATTTATTTCAAGCTCACCAACTGTTATTTCTAGAGACTACATCGAGGATTGAATGTCTTGTCAGCTATTTTTTAATTCCGAAGCATCAACAAAACCTCCTTCAGGGATAGTAAATTGTGACCTAACCTGTAAACTTACCATATTGTTATTCTAGGACACATTAAATACTCATGGATAAACCACAAGTAATTTAGAGAGCTCATAATACTGTTTCCAACATGTGTGTATTATTATGTATATGAGCACTTATATTGAGAAGAGCATAAAACATTTATTCAATTTCTTAAATAGATTCAAGACTACACTCCCCCACCATGCTGCCTCACCCCCGCCAAAGTTCTAAAGTTTGTTTTACTGCATAGCATCTTGTACATTGTTGCAATGGGTCCACTTGTATCCCTATTCAAACAATTTGATTTTTCCCTTCCCCTCCACAAATTATATCAACATCAAATACAGTGAAAACAGGGATTATACCGTGGGACAGGGACATACAAAGCAACAAAACAATCATCTTATAAATATGCTAGACAAATAGCAAGAAAGAAAAACCAGTTGTGTCCTTATCTTGGGGTTCATTTCACCTAACATCAACTTATCTGACTGTTTCTGCTTGTCTCAGACATATACTAGTTATTGAAAATAAGGGAAACCATGGGACCTATGTTTCTTTGGGCTTGGCTTACTTCACTTAATATAATTTTTTTCCGAGTCTTTCCATGTCCTAACAATTGGGGCAATGTCATTCCTTCTGATGGAGGCATAGAATTCCATTGTGTGTGTATATACCACATTTTCTTGATCCATTCATCTACTGAGGGGCATCTAGGTTGGTTCCATAACTTAGTTATAGTAAATAATGCTGCAATAAACATAGTTGTGCTGGTAGCTTTAGTATGGTCTTGTTTGTGATCATTTGGGTAAATGCCCAGAAGTGGGATTGCTGAGTCATAGGGGAGCTCTATGTGGAGTCTTTTGAGGAACCTCCATATTACTTTCCAAAGTGGTTGAACAAGTTTACACTCCTACCAACAATGCAGTAGGGTTCCCTTCTATCCTCATCCCCTCCAGCATCTGTTGTTATTAGAGTTCTTGATTATATCCATTCTAACTGGGGTGAGGTGGTATCCCAGTGTTGTTTTGATTTGCATTTCTTTTATGGCTAAGGGGGTTGAGCATTTCTTCATGTGTCTATTGGCCATCCTTCTTTCCTCTTCAGAGACATTTCTCTGTAAAAACAAAGGAGGAGGCAACAATGTACTTATTACCTTGCTCATGCAATTGTAACCCCTCTGTACGGTATTGTCACAATAAAATACTTACTAAAAATGGATTCAAACCTGCAAAAAAATTAGCAACTAAGGGTAATAATTAGCAACTAAGGGTAATAATTTTATGTGTATATACAACCCCACCAAAAGTTAGCCACTTATTCTTATAAATTAAAATACAATCTTTGAGATAGAAAAAATATGTTTTAGTCATAAAAAATCCAATACTTATATTTTAGTTTATTTCACAATATACAAAATTATCACATCAAGATAATGGAAATTAGGGAGTCACTTTTAGAATTTTATTTTTTATGAGTGAATGAAGGCTACAGTAGTGACTCTTACAGGACAGGCTTATTTTGGGCTTCTAGAACAAAAGTGTTTCTACAATATTACAAATGAGCTTTTACCAGCCTCTGCAGTAAGAGTGGCTGGTTGTTCTTTGGTTGATTGATTGATTGATCATGCTGGAGACTGAACTCATGGCTTTATGCTTAATGCTAGCTAGTTACTGTACCAGTTGGTCTCTATTTGATTTTTATTCAGGTTCTTTTTTTGAGATAAGGTCTCATCTCTGCCCAGGCCAGTCTGGACCATGATCTTCTTACATAAACTTCCTGATGTAACTGGGATGATAGGCAAGCACAAGTATGCTCATCTATTAGATGCGGGCTTGTGAATTGTTTTCCTGAATGGCCTTTAACCAAAATACTCCTGCTCTCCACTTTTGGAGTACCTAACAGTACAAACACCCCAAGTGTCCTAGCTAAAGAGTAGCTTTCTAGCTACCCTTCAGATAGTGTCTTAAACCCTTATTTACCTGCTCCACTAATAAGTGAACCTTTTATATTTTCTACATCAGTCGCTTCAAGAAGAAAAGCCTGCTGAGAGTGTGGTAGGTTTTGAGAAGCAAAAGAGAAAAAGCAAAAATGAAGATGAAAGAAAGGGCATTGTGATTTAGGACTGATGTTGGAGATTCTGTACTGTTCGATTTCAGAAGGCCTTCTTTGAAAGAGGACATCTTTGTGACACGTTCTCTGTTTAACTTCACAAGGAGGTTCAGTCCATTTGCTATTATGAGATGATTTCCTCTAAGATTGCTAATATGACTCTATTAACATAATTGCGTTACTTTTGGGATAACCATGAAAGAAGCTATCTACTATACACAAGTATTATTACACAAGTTTGGAATGGTTAAACTAGATAGATCTGTTACATAAATTTCTAAAATTTCATAGGAATTTCAAAAAATAAAGGATATGATTCTCCTAATGGAAAGTTTTTAAAGAAATATAAAATCTTATTTACTTTATTTCAATAAATTACATCAGTTTGCAATCCATAATTAAATGAACTGGTTTTTAGACATTTTATTAAAAAATAATGGGTTTCACTGTAACACGTTTATAAATGAAAATACCATACTTTAATTAAATTGAACCCTCAATATCTGCTTTACACAAACCCCTTCCTCTTACCTAATAATTGCCTTTCTATTTTTATGTAAATTTTCCTTCTAGTTCTACACACATATGAGAGAAAATGTAACATTTGTCTTTCTAAATATAGCTTATTTTACTTAATATGATGAATTAATTCCACCCATTTTCTTACAAATAAAATAATTTCATTTTTATTTATGGCAGAATAATATTCCATTATATGTACATGTATACACCCACATCTATGGTGATATATCTATATCATATTTTCTTAATGCATTTATCTATTGGCTAGTACCCCGGCTGACTCCCTAACTTTTATATTGTGAATGTCATTGTTCTAAAATTATATGTTGATATATATGTACCTATATCATATGATAATTCTATCTTTGGGTTTTTTTTGAGAAACATCCATATTTAATTCAAAAGTAGCTGGACTAATTTACATTCCCACTGTAAGGGTTATTTTTTCTCCAACATCCTTGTCAACATTTATTGTTTTATGTTTAAATGAATAGTTTTGAAGGTAGAAAATACTGTCTTGTGATGATGATGCATCCCTTTAATTCTGGCACTTGGTAGAAAGTGAGTTCAAGGCCACCTTCAGCAAGATAGTACAACATCATTTCAAATAAGCCTCATGCATATATTTTATCTACTCAGAAGGCTGTGATTTGAGCATCACAGTTCAAAGTCAGCCCAGGAAGCAAAGTCCATTGATACTTTAATCTCCAATTAATCACTAATAAGTTGCAAGTGGAGATGTGGCTCAAGTGTAGAGTATTAGCCTTGAGCAAAATATGTTCAGGGACAGCACTGAAGGCCCTAAATTCAAGCCCAACATTGGCACAAAATAAAACATTAAAAAGCTATGTTCCTCCCAGTTTTTTATTCAGTGTAGAAAGTAAAGAGCAAGGATCAGAAATGAATGAATATGCTTTAAGCTTCAAGCAGACCACAAGTGCAAGACAGAGTGGTGACTAAAGATTGATTATGCATCAGATTTCATATACATTCTTGGTCACTCAGATTACAATAATCCTAAATTTGTTCTTTTAAATATGCAGGGCAAAAAGGCACACACCACACACACACACACACACACACACACACACACACACGTTAGCCTAAATGATCCAGAGTCTGTTGACCTTCATATGGTACTAAGTCTATCAAATATTGATTCCATTTAGTCTTTCTTCACTGAAATGAAATACATACTCTGTGTTACTTTGATGTTTGGGCTGTAGATGAACTTGTGCAAATTGAAATAATAAATTAAATACATTTTCTTTTTTTATGTTGGAGATAAAGCTGGCTACTTTCCAGTGTCAGAAGATACTAATTCCTCATGTAGCTTTAAGATAGTTGAAAAATATTGACTGAATTCTTTATTACTTAGGACTTGAGTGTGATTTTCTAAATCTTGCCTATAAGTTGTAGCTAGCTCATGATCATTAAAATTGATCTGACCATGAGAAAAATGGGAAAAAATAATTAGGAAGCAGAAAAGCACACCTTACTAACCAACTTTCCTGCAGCTAAACAGAGCTCAATGCAATGAGAAGAAATAGTGAGGCACATTTTCTTTCCTTTTTTTTTTTGGTCAGTCGTGGGGCCTGAATTCTGTGTCTCAGCTCGTCAGCTCAAGGCTAGCGCTCTACTACTTGAACCACAGCACTGCTTCTGGTTTTCTGAGTGGTTTGGAGATAAGAGTCTCACAGCCTTTCCTGCCCAGGCTGGGTTTGAACTGCGATCCTCAGATCTCAGCCTCCTGAGTAGATAGATTATAGTCATGAGCCACCATGCCCAGCTTTCCTTCTTTTTTTAAATATTGTAACTAGGTATGCTTTATTTACTTTTGGGAGGGATTTCATGTATTTATTATCTTTTTATTGGTATATATTAAACCATGACATTTCTGTACATGTATATAATCTACTTAGAGTGTGCTTTGAGCATGTTCACACCTCTATTATTTTTGTTATCCCCTTTTTTCTTCCCAGTTTTCCTCCACTTCCCTTGTTTTCCCTTTACTCTCATGACCTGTTTTAGGTTGGTTGGTTAGTTTTTATTTGATTTCTCTTAGTTTCTCATAATGAAAAATAAAACAAAACCAAACGTGATACTTGTCATTGTGGGACTGACTTATTTCACTTAACATGATGAGCTCCAGTTCCATCCATTTTCTAGCTAATGACATCATTTCATTCTTCTTAATAGCTGAGTGTATATGACATATTTTCATTTTCCATTCACCCATTGATGGGCATCTAGATTGATTCCATGATGTAGCTAAGATGACTAGCTCAGTGATGAGTGCAGTTATGCAGATTATCTGTGCAATAAACTGATTTTAAGTCCTTGGGGTAGATACACAGAAGTGATATAGAATTGTATGGTAATTGTATTTTTAAGTTTTTTAACCATCTCTTGCAATGATTTCAATAGAGTGTGGAGACTAATTTAGATTCCCACCAAGAGTGAATAAGAGTCTGTGCCCCCTGCCCCAACTCATCCTCATCAGAATTAAAAATTCTGGAAAGGCACATTTTCAAGGGTCTGAAAGCAAATGAAAGCTCATCTTTTTCCTTTTAACCATGTATTTCTTCCAACTTCTAGAGTATTCATGTTTAGCGATTACTGAGGGATTAGATAATAAGTACACTTTTGAGTCAAAACTACCACTCAGAAGTGTCCTTGGAGCCTGTATAGAATTCATCCAATTAGAGAGGGAATGAATGTAATTGAGGCTGACCACTATCAAAGGCAATGCTTAGGTCAGAGCAATGTTCTATAGGCATATTTCAAATGGAGAAGAAATTATGAGGAGATCTCAAAAGTTTCTTACAGGTAAGTTTATTCAAACTGAAGAATAAATTACAATATTATGTTCAAGGGATAGAAATTCAATGTTTTCTGTAAAAATATTGCTACATTGGTAAAATTAATGATAAAATTATATTTATTTTTATTTTACAATCTAAAAATATTTAAAAAATTAAAGGTCTCAATCACAGTGCCTCTATCTAATTATAGCAACTCATTTAATTATTTCCCATGTAGCCACCAAAACAAGCATCATTTGCTTTACAGAAAAATGACCAAGCAGGGAGCAGGTAGCTTGCCTCTGCAATACTAGCTCCTCAAGAGGTTGAGGTCTGAGGATCATGGTTTGAAACCAGACAATTAGATAAACCCTGGAGATTCTTATTTTCAGTTAAGCAGCAAAAAGCTAGAAGTAGAAGTGTGGTTCACATGGTAGAGTTCCAGCCTCAATTCAAAGTAACTAAGATTTCCAATCCTAGTTCATGCCCCAGTACCAGACAGAATGAAAGAAAGAAAGAAAGAAAGAAAGAAGAAAGAAAGAGAAAAGAGAGCGAGAAAGAGATAGAGAGACAGACAGAGAGAAAAAGAGATAGAGAGAGAGAAAGAAAGGAAGGAAAGAAGGAAGGAAGGAAAGAAAAGAAAGAGAAATAAAGAGAAGTAAGGAAGGAAAGAGAGAAAATGATGAAAGAGTGGTCCCAGAAGCTTTTCTAGGTTGAACTTTTCCAGGTTCCTGATCCTTTTTCTAGTTCTACTGTATAATAAAAACATTCCAAAATCCTTTAATGAATTAAATGCAGTAACTGTAATGTGGCCTGACCACTACATTTCAGCATCCCATTTGATAATACATATCTATTAAATTGATCATGGTTCCCTAATTATTTGAGGGATTTCTATAACTGTTATCCTAAACTGCTGATTCAGTTTCTTTGTCAGTGAGAGTACAATGATAATTATATTTCTTGAGTTTGTGTACAGACAACATTAAATTTAATTCAATAAAAGTTAACCACCAAAAACCATGTCGAAGTAGTCCATGTCTTCTTAGAGAAGGACGTCTAAGTCCACAATTTTAATTGTTTTGTTGGTGCTACAGGATAGATACACCCAGGAGCTATCTAGGGAGAACAAGGGGAAGAAACACAAGGCAGGTAATGCAACATGATCTCTACTTCCTTAATGAAGACAGCAGAATGTGAACAATCTTCATTTGATCACCTCACTGGATTCTGTTGAAGAATATTTACCTGATACTCATTTTAAACCAGTACAAAAATATTTTAGGTGGGTCACTGGTCACTCATGCCTGTAATTCAAGCTCTGGAGGCTAGGATCTGAGGATTGTGATTCAAAGCCAGCCCAGGCAGAAATATCCATGAGATTTTTTAAAAATAATTTTTCAAAATTTTGTTGTAAAGGTGATGTACAGAGGGGTTACAGCTACACAGTGTTATCCCTTCCCTCATTTTCTCCCACTTTCCCCCTCCCAACTCCCCTCTTGCCCCTAACTTGAAAAATTCATTTCCAACATAGCATCTAGGGAGTATCACTGTTGCATTGGTTCACCCTTGGTCTTACCATTTCTGTGATATTTCGCAGAGGATCACAATGGCTCAATAGCGATATGGATATGACCCATATAAAATGATTCTTATTGAAGTCTTATTTCCAAGAAATGTAAATAAGAGATTTTTTATTGTTCTGCTTGCAATTATTTCATTTCTTTTTTTCTTTATTATCTGTTGGTTTATTCCCTGTTGTTACTGTTTTTGATTTCTATAGCATTTGTCTTATATGTAAGTTTAACTATGAGATTCTTATCTGCAATCTACCAAAACAAACAAAAAAAGCCAGAAATGAATCTGTGGCTCAAGTGATAAAGTGCTAGCCTTGAGCAAAAAACTCAGGGACAGTGATGAGGCTCTTAGTTCAAGTCCCAGGACTGACACCAAAATCTTATTCACACACACACACACACACACACACACACAGAGTTTCTCTCTCATGTTGACAATACTATGTTATATGTCTATTATCCTCAGTCTAGAGTGTTTCTCAGCTTATAAATAGAATGCAGGTATCTCTCATATGTATATTTATTTGGTATTTATAAATCTGCTATGTATATGTTGTACAAATACTCATATATAGAGAGAGTTCTGTGATTTACGTTGGTGGATTTTTATTACAATCTCTTAGAAAAGCAGATCCACATGTATAGAATTCTACAACAAAGAAAAATTCATAGAGAGCTTCAGAACATAGACCGTTTAGAACTTTTGTCTACAAAGCTGTCTTTGACCTTTATGAAATTCCAAGGTTAAGTTATACTTTGCTCATTTACTACAGGTCAATACATTTTTGGTGTGTGTGTGGTGGGGGATAAACTATTTTGAAGTACTGCTGGCTTTTGCTCTCATATTATCATTTGAATTTTCTCAACTACTTCTGAAACTTAAGACAAGTGTATTACACCAAAGAGTTTTCTCAGATGGAATATACTTCAGTTCTGTCAGTGACTACCACTTGAATTCACATTGAACTTTTCTTTTGAGTAGCTTCTAAAAATCTCAAATAAGAATGTCATTGCAGAATGGTAGCCTTTGCTATTGTGGTTAAAGCCATCTCAGCCCTGAGAAGTGATTTTTCACAGGATATCAGGACAAAAGCATAAAACCAACAATTACAAATACCAGATGGTTAAAGAAAACTCTGTTTTAATAACAGAAAGAAGATGAGAAATAATCCTAGCTTACTTGACTTCAAACAGGAGGAAATTAGTATGTATCTGGCCTCTCAAATATCAAGAATAAATAGTGGAAATCTGTTTGGTCATTGTTTGAGAACAAAGTATAAAATAAAAAACAGCTGGGCGCAGGTGGCTCACACCTGTAATCCTAGCTACTCAGGAGGCTGAGATCTGAGGATCACGGTTCAAAGCCAGCCCAGGCAGGAAAGTCCATGAGACTCTTATCTCCAATAAACCACCAGAAAACTGGAACTGGTACAGTGGCTCAAGTGGTAGAGCACTTGCCTGGAGCTGAAAAACTGAGGGACAGCACCCAGGCCCAGAATTCAAGGCCTATGACATAAAAAAAAAGTATAAGTAAATAAATAAATATAAAAAATTTAAACCTGCTCCCATTGCTCACCCAATATGTCAGTTGCCAAGATTCTCTTGTATAGATATGGTCTGAGGCCTCTTTTTTTTTTTTTTTTTCGTCAGTCCGGAGCACTGTCCCTCAGCTCTTCAGCTCAAAGCTACCGCGCTACCACTTGAGCCACAACACCCCTGGTTTGATACCTTTTTAACCCAAATATTTCCAATAACTGTTTTTCTTTCTTCTTATAGGGGTGCTAATGGAAACCCTAAAAAAAATTGTGGCAGGGCTGTGTTTGGATGGGCCCACACTGGAGATTAAACTCTGAACCTGTGCTTTGTTGTGTGAGTTCCACATTTTTGTTGGTTATTTGGACCTATCTGTCAATCCTAAGATCTCAGCCTCCTGAGCAGTGGTGTGGCTGGAATTGTTTCTTTCAAAAAGTGTTGCCTTAGATTCCAAGAGAAATCTTGCACTTCACTTTGATGGGAAGTGAGGGAATCACAACATGTTAAAATGATTAAATAAAAATTTATTGACTTCAAACAAACAACAAAAAAGATATGTTGAAAACTACAATCAGGCCTGTGATTCCACTTACAGCAAAACAATGAAAGCAGTTGGTGTTGTGATGGCGTTAACATATTCATGCAATACGTTGTCAGACATATGGGAATCCAGGTTTCTTTCTCTGCTTGTGGATTTTAAAAAGGAAGTTCTAGACATGTACTTTATGTACTAAGAAATACAGTGTTCCAATAGGGACAGTATATGAGAACATTGATACTTGACAGCTATGTGCTGTCAGTAGAGATGAATTTTCAACATGTGGTATTTTAGACTTCATTATATTGTTCCATGGAGCATTCCAAGAAAAGGTGGCAGGTAAAAAAAAATCAGGAGTATTCAAATGAAATTATTCTCAAGAGAGCAGAGTGTGGTTTTTGCCCTCAAATGGTCTCTATTGACAGAGTTGACTTCACTTTGCCATTGAACTCTGACAAGGTGATTATTTTTAAAAACTAAAATATGGTGCATTATACATTTTAGCCTGGAGCTAAAAGTGAAGTGTGAATATTCATTCAGTTTTTTTTAACTCTCCCATTGGGGGAAAAAATGGGAAGATGGTGCATTAAAAAGGCACCCAGCACTTTCTTGTGTCTACCTGGAAAATAAACTGTGGCCAGTCAGAGCAGTAAAGTGTTAAACTCTATCATTTACCTGAACTCAAAAAATGATGTTTAATTTGTAACAAATGGAGTTTTTGTATATTTATGTTAAGATTTCGTTAAAGGGAAGAGCAATAGCAGGTTTTTATTCACAGTAATAAGAGTATCAATTTAGAAAAAGAAAACTTAAATATAGAAAGCATGTGGCCTCCACATATAGAACATCCTTAGTCTCACCAACTTGACAAAAACAAGTGTACCCTGTCAGCAGATACATGCCCTACAGCCACATTTGCATGCTGAGAATGTTAACTGATCTTTATTTTTGAGTGTAAGTCTATAAAACCTTTTCTCAAATAGAACACATTCCTCAAGAGTTACAGAGTTACAATCACTGACATGACTTGGTCAAGGTTAGGCAGTAAGTCAGTGGACAAGCTTACCATCTCTTTCCAACACTGTAATGGGTTAATGAACTACTCATCAGACCAGGCTTCCATATCACCAAAGAATTTTAAATCTTTCTAAATAAAAGCTAGTTCAGAGGGTTGATCTAGCCAAAGTTCAGCAAATTAGGCACAAAAATACTTTCTGAAAGGGTTTCACTAGGATTTGTGCTTAACCTACTATTATAAAAGCATACTTTGAATAACTATAGGCCTATTTTCAGGCATGTTATATTTGGGTAACATAAATCTTGATCATTTTCTCTTCATTTGTATCTATGAAAGTCAACTAAAGCAAAATTGTCTTCCTTTTTAATATTGGCAAAGAAAAAATGGTGTCAAGTAGGTGATAAGAGATATTTTATTTCAATCTAAATAACAAAATCTCTATCAGGTCTAGTTTATAAAACTCAAAGCATCAAGGTATGATTTTTCCTCCTTGACACCTCAAATACCAATTTTGTTTGTCTTGTCTTCTTAAGATTGTGACTGATTCAAAAATCAAGCTTCTTTCCCTGCTGATTTTGGACAGAGAAGTATGCTCCATGAAATCTTTTTACTTTCACTAGGAGTAACATCTACAATGAAACAATTAGATAAACAGGTTGTAGCAGTTCTCTGGTTAGGTTAACATTATAATACTACTGATTTTTTTAAATCACAAGAAACAAACAAGAAGCTGATTCCATCTGGAACATTACAAATTTCAGTAATAACTATTGTTTTTGGCTTTTGTTGGTTGCCTGGTAGTTGGTTGGCTGGTTAGTTATCTTTTGCTTTTTGTTGTTGTTATTGGTGGTGGTGGTTGTTGGGCTTGGGCACTGTCCCTCTGCTCTTCAGCTCAAGGCAAATGCTCTACCACTTAAGCCACAGTGCCACTTCTGGTTTTCTAGTGGTTTATTGTAGATAAGAGTCTCACAAACTTTTCTGCCCCAGGCTGGCTTTGTATTGTGATCCTCAGATCTCAGCCTCCTGAGTAGCTAGGAGTAAAAGCGTGAGCCACCTGTGCCTGGCTTCTTTTGCTATTTTTGTTTTTGAGACATAGTTTTCCTATGTATCCCCAGCTGGATTCAAACTAATGATCATTTTATCTCAGCTTCCCAAATGCTGAGATTACCATGTGCCACCAATACTTGGCTATTTATCTTCTTTTAATTCACTGAAGAAATTGACTTGGCTGAATACAGTTTATTATAAACTTTGGAAAGAAGGAAAAAGCCATGACTGACAAATATCTTTCAAGGTTTTATTTATGTAATCCTCCTTAAATGTAATTTCATTTGCATAAAATAATAATAAAATGAATAATAAAATATCAAAATTCAGTTAAAGTTTTCTTTTCTGAAAGCTATCTTCTAGGCTGAAATAAGATTGAAGAAAATTTAAAATGATTTTAAGAGGTCATGCTGATTTTAAAAAATTTCTGTGGTGTATGTTTATACACAGTGAATGTCTCCATTTTGAGAAGCTAGCATTGTACTATGACTTGTATGCAAGCCAAGGTCTGTTTATGCCAAAGGTTATTCTGTTTCCAGAAAAGCCAGTGTTTAATCCTAAAGGAATACTGGTTATGCTCTTTATATAAAAATCTACAATGAGTACAAGTATAAAGAAACCAATGATAAACATTATATACAAAATCACAATTACAACTAGGATAATCTTGAAATTTGTGTTACAGAAAAAGAGTTAATCTCCCTAACATATAAATGGATAGTTCCTAAGTGATAAGAAAAGACAACCAGTCCACAGAAAGTGACAAATTATTTAGCAGGAGATAAGATGGGCAATTTTATTCATCATGAAAGAAACGCAAATTAAAATTCCACTAAGATAATATTTTTGACCAGCAATTTGACATAGATTATGATTCTGCTAGCATACAGTCTTGGTATGGAAAAGGAAAGTAGATCCTCTTTTATTTGAATGGTATAAGTGCAAATCATTGAAATGATATGAAAGGCAATTTATCAGAATCTGTTGAATTTAAAACTTACTATCCTTTAACTTAACAGTTCCTATTAGGAATTTATATCACAGATATGCTCTAGCACATTCAAATAACATGGAAGCATATTCAGACCAGAATCTCTTCTAATAGCAAAGTGGAAGCCACCTTTAGCTGAGGATTAGAAGCCTAGTGACTGATGACCAGTTCCATACATTATGATCAGAAAACAGAATACAAGAGGGTCGGAGGAAGATGGTGGAGGAGAAGCTTGGAGGCTAAACAAGCTCTTGCATAGAAAACACTTTTAGTGTTCCAGTGAACAGTTGTAGGCCAGAGAATTACACCAAGTGTGCCATCACAGTACAGAGAATTTGGCCAAAGAGGGAAAATCCAAGCAAGGAGACAGACCTGAGCACTTGCCAGTAGCTGTGGCTGTGGTGGCAGTGGCGGCCATAGCAGCCATACCTACAACACAGACAAAGGCTCCAGACACAGCTGGCGAGTGGATTCTACTCAACACCAGCAAGAACTGACAAGGAGCAGATATTTTCATCCTGCAGATCGCAGACCAGAGATGACCCAGGAACCAAGACTCCAGAGTGAGTAGAACCCTGACATTCTCACTCCTTCTCAGGGAGCAGAGGAGGGAAGGCCACCCCTCCCCTCTACCACTGGAGATCTCCATCTTTGATACTGACAAAGGCCTGGGTAAGCAGCTAGCTCCAACTCAGGCCTTGGAAGAAAACAAAAAAGTCGTTTAGCAGGTCACAGGAACCTGACCTGGCCTGCCAGGCTAAATTCCATCCGGGGAAAGTCACCCAGCCCAGGCAAGGTAAGCTCTGCCCCTGGAGGAGTAGCTTTCTTCACTGGGTAAACAGAGCCAGAGGCTGCCCCTCCCTACAGCAGCCTAGACAATCAATTGAAATTCAGTAAACATAAGCCCTGAGAATGGCTCCAGGCTGGGCTCTGTGAGTCTCTAAGAAGCTAGCCCTCAGGGAAAAGCTACTGTTTGCTGAAAGGCCTCAACTCTACCCAGAACCTAGCCTCATCACAGCATCTCCAAACTAGAGGAAACAGCCATTTCCCTCTTTTGTGATACTCAAAGCAGATCTCCTCCCACTGAACTAGCCTGGAAGGAGGATCACAAAATCCAGGGTAAAGCAGAGCATTTTTCTGCCTGCTCAAACAAACTGACTTAAGAAACCAATCAAGCCACAGGAAAACCAAACACCACAAACAGGCCAGAGACTCCACAAAGAGACTGGTTAGGACACAAAGGAGATACAGGATCTTCCCATCCATCCCCCCCACCAAAAAAAAAAAATCAAAGAACTCTTTTTTTGTACCTTATTATTTTAATTTTTAATTTTTTAAAAATATTGTTTTCTATTAATCTTTTTTCCTCGCATAATTTTTATTTTAGATGGGTCTGTATGTATGTATGTGTGTGTGTGTGTGTGTGTGTGTGTGCGCGTGTATATGTGCATTTAATCTCTACTGACCCTTTGGTACTTTTTTTTTCCTTTTTCTCTTCTTTTTTTCTATTTTTCATTCTTTACATTTTTTTCTTCTCTTTCGTTCTTTTTGCGTAATTTAATTGCTGTTCTGATCATCCTCAGATATATACCTGTCATCGATTATTAGACCTTATCCCCCATTGTGTACACACTTAACCAGATATTTATTACTCAATTCAAAACCTCTTAGGCTTAAATTCTTTAATAGCAGTATTATCTCTTTATACCCACATAATTTTTAAAGAACTTTCATTTTTTAGTTTTTCATGTCTCCTTTCTATCCCTCCCTTACTCTCATCCTATCCTTCTTCTCCCAATATCACTTCTTTAATCTTGTATAATTTTTAAGTGTTTCACTTTTTAAATTTAAATTTTTGCTTTTCCATTTTTTCTTGTTTTTTTTAATCTCCCTCTTATCATTCTGTCCAATCCATTTCTGTCTCTCAGATTAGGAGTTGGTTAAATTCACTCTCCTTTTACCTCTCCACATCCCTCTAATCATATTTTTCCCCAGATTTCTCCCTATACCTAATAATTTCTGGATTGAAAATTCTTCTTTGCTGTTCTTAGCCCATTAATCCATAGTTGTTTGATGTTGAATAGATTGCATCTGTTGAACTAGATTGTATCTGCAGCCTTTTGACTGCAACTATAGGACTTTGGTTGATGCTTGCCATAAACTAGTGTTCTAGCACAAAATTGGTGTTGCTTTCATACCAAATGGGCAGAACAAGCCAGGAAAAAAAAAAAAAAAACAAGAAAAATGGCAAGTCTGGGTATCTCAACTCCCATACATGATAATTCAGGTGACAGGACAGAAAATGACTAATCCAGAAGAGAGTTCCCGAAAAGCTCTATAAAAACTACTGGTAAAAATGGTGAATGAAAAGATTGAAAACTTGCAAAGGACTCAGTATGAGTGTGATAGGGAAAGAGGAGGCAAACCAAAGATCAATACAGGAATCTCATGAGCATGAGGAAGCTACTCAAAGATTGATACAGGAATTGCATGAGCAAGTTGAGAACACTCAAGGAGATGTAAAGGAATTGCGTGAGCAGGCTGAGGACAGTCAAAGAGAAAGACAGGAATTGTGTGAGCAGGCTGAGAACAAATAAAGAGAAAGTCAGAAATAGCGTGAGCAAGCTGAGAACAGTCAAAGAGAACTACAGGAATTGCATGAACGTGAGGAAGCTAATCAAAGAGTAATACAGGAATTGTGAGAACAGGATGAGGATAGACAAAGATCAATAGAGGCATTCATGGAATCCATAAACAGACAAATGAAAGAATTCAGGGAGACCACAAAGGGAATGCTGAATAGAACCCTACAGAAAGACTGGGAGTCCAAGGAAACCATAGCCAATGATTTGAAGATGAACAGTGAACATCAAATTAAGGAAGTAAAGACATTCATACAAGATCTAAAACAAAGCTCCAACAAAGAATTTGAAGTCATCAAAGCTGACCAATTAGAAGAAAAAGAAAGAAAAAACAAAGTAGAAAGTCTTGACAGTAGGTTAGACCATACTGAAGATCGAATCTTGGGGGTTGAAGATAGCCTAGATATTATAGAGAAAGAACATACAACTTTCAAGGCAAATCCAAGAAATATGATAGATCTATTCAACATTTGGAAGACACCATCAGAAAGCCTAATCTGAGGATAATGGGTGTAGAGGAGCACCTAGAAACAGAAGTTAATGGTCTAGGAAATTTGTTTAACAGGATCTTAGCAGACAACTTCCCAAACATGCAAAAAGATAGGCCTGTTCAGATACAAGAAGCTTTTAGAACCCCAAATAGACCAGATTAGAACAGTACATCCCACCATCATATTATAATCTGCTCAGGATCAATTCAGACAAGGAAAAGATCCTTAAAGTTGTCAAGGAGTAAAGATAAATCACCTGTAAAAGGAAACCAATTAGAATCACCTCAGATTTCTCAGCAGACACAATTAAAGCAAGAAGAGCCTGGAATGATGTATGCCATGCCCTAAAGACAAACAACTATCAACCAAGAATACTGTATCCAGCTAAATGCTCCTTCATAACCGAAAGTCAAATAAAAACCTTCCATGGCAAAGAAAAACTGAAACAATATATTTCCACCAAACCAGCCCTACAAAAGATACTTAAAGATATCCTACATTTAGAAAACCAACAAGACCACAATAAAGGCCAAGAAACCACACCCAAACTGAGAATCCAAGAACAATAGGAAGAACCCAGTTTTTGCAGCCCCCAAGAAGGTGGATAACATGGCAGGAACTCCCAAATACCTCTCAGTCCTATCTCTCAACATTAACGGAATGAGCTCCCCAATTAAGCAACATAGTCTCTCTAGTTGGATTAAAAAGAAAGATGCTTCTATCTGCTGACTTCAGGAATCACACCTTGCCCATAAAAACAAACACATTTTGAAAGTGAAAGGCTGAAACAAAATCTACCAAGCAAATGGCCCCCATAAAGAGGCGGGAGTTGCAATCCTAACATGAGATAAAATAGACTTCAAATTTAAATAGGTGAGAAGAGATAAAGAAGGTCACTAAATACTAATTAAGTGATCTCTCCTTCAGGAGGATATTATAATTCTAAATATCTATTCGCCAACAACGGAGCACCCAAATTTATCCAAGAAACACTACTTTCCCTCAAATCTCACATAGCTCCAAAGACATTAATTGTTGGGGACTTTAACACACCACTTTCCCCACTAGATAGAGCAACTCTACAAAAATTCAACAGAGAAACCGCAGATGTCAACAACTGCATAGATCAACTAAACTCTCCCTCTTTGCAGATGACATGATTTTGTATTTAAAGAATCCCACGAACTCCACGACCAAATTACTCAAGCTGATTCAAAACTTTGGCAAAGTAGCAAGGTATAAAATTAACCCTCAAAAATCAAAAAAACATGAAGAAATGTTCAACCTCTCTAGCCATAAAAGGAATGGAAATCAAAACATCACTGAGATACCACCTCACCCCAGTTAGAATGGCTATAATCAAGAACTCTAATAACAACAGATGCTGGAGGGGATGTGACCAGATGGGAACACTACTGCATTGTTGGTAGGAATGTAAACTTGTTCAACCACTTTGGAAAGCAGTATGGAGGTTCCTCAAAAGACTCCACATAGAGCTCCCCTATGACCCAGCAATCCCGCTTCTGGGCATTTACCCAAATGTTCACAAACAAGACCATACTAAAGCTCTCAGCATGACTATGTTTATTGAAGCATTATTCACGATAGCTAAGATATGGAACCAACCCAGATGCCCCTCAGTAGATGAATGGATCAAGAAAATATGGTATATATACAGATTGGAATTCTATGCCTCCATCAGAAAGAGTGACATTGCCCCCTTTGTTAGGAAATGGAAAGACTTGGAAAAAATTATATTAAATGAAGTAAGCCAGGCCCAATGAAACATAGGTCCCATGGTTTGCCTTATTTGCAGTAACTAGTATATGTCTGAGACAAGCAGAAAGGGCCAGATAAATTGATGTTAGGTGAAATCAACCCCAACATAAGTATTCAAATGTTTTTTTTTCTTTCTTGTGATTGTTTCTAACATATTTATAAGATGAATTCTTTGTTGCTTTGTATGTCCCTCCCCCACGGTATAACCCCTGCTCTCAATGTATTTGATGTTGGTATAATTTGTGGAGGGGAAGGGCAAAAACAACCCGTTTAAATAGGGATACAGGTGGATCCGTTGCAATAATGAGTTGTACAAGTCATTATGTTGAAAAATGAACTTTACAACTTTGGTGGGGGAGTGTTGAGGGAGGGTGGGAGATGGGAAGTGATGGGAAGGGAAAACAAAGGAGGAGGCAACAATGCTTGATAAGAAATGTACTCATTACCTTGCCCATGTAATTGTAACCCCTCTGTATGGTATTTTCACAATTAGAAAAAAAAGGAAACAGAATACAATTCATCTGTAAATAATTAGTATATCTTTTACACCAATGAATATGAAAGGAATTGAAAATATATTATTCAAAGGGGGAAAGGCAAATCATCAACTTTTTTGTGCTTCCCAGTTTTATTTTATTTTATTAATATATATTTTATTGTAAAGATGCTGTACAGAGCAGTTACAGTTACATGAGTAAGGTAATGAGAAAATTACCTATTGAGCATTTGTTTGCCCCTACTATCCCTTCCCTTCCCACCTCCTCCACTCCCCCCCACCAAGCTATAAAGTTGGTTTTCATCATGGTTTCATGTATGTCTCATTGTTACAATGGGTCAACCTATATCCTTGTTTCAGCATTTTGTTATTTTCCTTCCCTTCTCCAAATCAGAAAAATGTATATACAAGAGGCAGGGCACTGGAATCAAATACAGTGACCACAGTGGTTATTCCATGGGGAAGAACATACAAAAGAAACAAAAAATCACATAGTACATTAAACACAACAACAAAGAAAAACCTCTTGGGTCCCTATCTTGGGGCTCATTTGCCTAGCATCATCTTATTTGGTCATGTATGCTTTTGACCTTTTCTGCTTGTCTGGTAAGATTATCTTAGACATATACTAGTTATGCAAATAAGCAAAACCATAGGATCTTTGTTTCTTTGGGCCTGGCTTACTTCACTTAAGATGATTTTTTCCAAGTCTTTCCATTTCTTAACAAGTGGGGCATTGTCATTCTTTCTGATGGAGGTATACAATTGATATATATATATAAGATTTTCTTGATTCATTCATCTACTGAGGAGATTCTGGGTTGGTTCTATAGCTTAGCTATTGTGGATAAAGCTGCAATAAACATAGCTATGCTGGTAGCTTTAGTATGGCCTTGTTTGTGATCCTTTGGGTAAATGCCCAGAAATGAATTGCTGGGTCATAGGGGAGCTCTATGTATAGTCTTTTAAGGAATCTCCATACTGCTTTCCAAAGTGGTTGAACAAGTTCATAATCCTACCAAAATACAGTAGGGTTCCCTTTTGGCCACATCTCCTCCACCATCTATTGTTATTAGATTTCTTGATTATAAGCATTCTAATGAGGTGGGATCTTAATGTTGTTTTGATTTGCATTTCTTTTATGGCCAGAAAAGTTGAGCATTTCTTCATGTGTCTATTGGCCATTCTTATTTCCTCTTCGGAGAAGTCTTTCTTTAAGTCTTCAGCCCACTTATTAATTGGTTGTTTCTTTGAGGATTTGTTGTTGGGGATTTAATTTTTTGAGTTCTAAGTATATTTTAGATATGAGGCCCTTGTCCATTTTATGTCTAATGAAGATCTTTTCCTAATCCATGGGCTTTCTATTCATCTTGCTAGCTATGTCCTTTGCGATGGAGAAGCTCTGCAGTTTTATGCATCCCATTTGTTCAAACTTTCTTTGATTTGTTTTGTTTCTGGTTCTTTAGTAAGAAAATTTTGTCCTGTGCCAAGGAACCCTAGAGTTTCTTCTGTTCCTTCCTGTAATGTTTTCAAGGTATCTGCTTTGAATTTGAGGTATTTGATCCATTTGGAGTTGATTCTGGTGCAGTGTGATATATAAGGATCTAATTTTATTTTTCTATAGGTGTTTAACCAATTTTTTCAGCACCATGTACTGAAGAGGCTCTTTCTTTCATTGTATTTTTTAGTTCCCTTATCAAAAGTTAGGTGGTTATAGGAAAGTACATTTTATGTAACATGTTATTGGTGCTTTAAAAGAAGGAAGAAGATAGATAGATAGATAGATAGATAGATAGATAGATAGATAGATCTATAGATTGCTCTTTATTGGAAATATTTAACTATTCCTCAGCTATCTCTGAGTAAATACGAAATAATGACACAACTGCATTTGTAGATTGGGACTGGATAACTAGGAGGACAGAAAGAAGGCACTTGGGAGAGGACAAGGCATTCTGAACTAGCATTTAGATCTATATTAAGAACAAAAAGTGTTGCTACCTACCAACAGACTATAAAACTCAGGTCCTGTGCTTTCAAATATGGACATAGAATTCCTATAGAGACAAGCCTCTCAGAATAGTTTGAATCTTAAAGAAAACAATGGTGTTTCCAGTAGGCCTAGGCATCACCTAGATTAGTTTTAGTTTCTCAGATATCAATGAAAAGATGCTCTGAAAAGAAGCAGACATGATTGCCAGTGACCTACACAAAGCCAACTCAGGAAGATTATGCAACCAACTTTGCTTCAATAACATAGTAGCACATTTATTATTTGGAGTAAGGGTTATAGATTTTGCTAATATATGTTCATTTGCTTGTTAGAATATCCCTGTGTAAAAATGTCACACAATTTCAAAATGGCCACCAGGGTGCAATTTGGGAGAGAACACAAAGCAATCCTACCTAGTTTATATAGGGAGCAAACTCATTAGATTGGTATCATTAGCATAGACCTCTAACCAACTGAGATAATTTAGCTCCAAATTACATAGGAATGTGAGGAGTCATCTTCACCATTTTGTAGGACAAAATACAAATAAATACTCTGAAAAGCTATGAATCTGACTTGAGATGTAAAGCTATTTATAAAGGACTAAAATGCAGGTCAAGCTTTAGCACTTGGTTCATGTGCTTAAGGAAAAAGTCATTCTAGTTCTCTACAACTCAGAGCAATAAAGATACAATTGTTTTATATGCTTTTCACAAACCATCTTTCAATTAATCACATTATAGCAAAAATAAATGATTAATTATTAATTTACTACTAAATTGCACCAAGGGATGATATTTAAATTACTCTGATATCAAAATTACTATCATCATTAAAACTAATCTAGATTGCTTTAAGTATTTTAGTGTTGTTAAACTATAATTTTCTTCTTAACACCTAAGTTAGTCAAGAATGAGGCATTGAATTGACTTATATTAAAAAACTTTTTTTCTAATCTTTCTAGGCAGAAGTTAGCCCAGATGTCTTACATTTCTACTTAGCTTTTCATGCTTAGTTCCTTCAATTTATTCAATTAGATTGTAGTCTACTTGAGGACAAAAATTTATATGCTTTTAAAATCTATATACAACCTACCACAGTCCCTGTCTACTGTAACTTTTTAAAAATAATGCATGTATATCATCAGAAACATGTGAAGATAATTTATTTTTTCTTCTGAGACAGCATATAAACAGCTGAAGTTGACCTGGAATACATAATCCTCCTGCCTAGGAGCTGGAATTACTAGCATGTACCACCACACCTGGCCAAAAAAGCCTATTATTAAAGAACAAAATTAAAACTGAAAACAGAAGTTCTCAAATTTAACAAAAATCACAATCAATAAAATATCATATTGTTCAGTAAATATTGAAGAGCAATTAAACCAGAAACTCTGGGTAAAAGGACTCCAGGCACTAAAGCTCCAAGTCTTCTCAGATAATTTAAATATGCACTAGAATTTGCATCTTTGTCTAAGCTCTGGTGAGCATTAGGAATAACTAGAAAGTTTAAAAGGAAAATACCACTTCCAATGAAATACCCAAGTATTATTAGATAGGGGTTAGTAAACAGGTGCTAAAAGAAAACATTAAAAAAAGGCCCACAAACCAATCTGCTAAACACCCAGGTTTGAGAATCATGGCCTCCAGCTGAGATCAAGGCTGCAAAGTGTGGTCCTAAATGAGTATCAAAGCCTAGAAAGGTATTATGGATGAAAATTTGTGCTTCCTGCCCAGTCAGGATCAGAATCCCCCTGCCTCCACCCACTGCAAAATCAGAAACTCTTGGACTCAGTATATTTTCACAAACTCTCTAATACTGAGCCATGCCACTGTAATACTGTGAAGTGATTCACATGGAGCTATGAAGAAAGGAACTATGACCTGCTATCAGTTGCTCTCAGGCCTGTAATCCTAGCTACTCCGGTAGCTGAGATCTGAGGATGAGTGTTTAAAGTCAACACAAGCTGGTGGTTATCTTCAATTAACCACCCCAAAGCCAAATGCAACTGTGGCTCAAATGATATAATGCCAGCCTTGAGCGACAAAGCTGATGGACACCACTTAGGCCCTGAGTTTAAGGACCAGTGTAGCAGCAGCAGCAGGAGGAGGAGAAGGTGGAGAAGGAAGGAACGAAGGAAGGAAGGAAGGAAGGAAGGAAGGAAGGAAGGAAGGCAGGCAGGCAAAAACTGTGCCATTTTTATTTTAAAGGGATTAAGAATTGCAAGAAAGGGTCTTTCTGTATTTTAAGTTTTGTTGACCTTAATGTTTACTTAAGCAGTAATATTAATCACAAAATCTCCCTAAATTACTGACTAGCTGTTTTTAATGGATTCAGAAGTGTACTTTATGAATGTATGAGTTTGACTTTATGTTGGGTTTTTGTAGACAAAGCTGGTCCTATTGAAGATTTTAAAGAAACCTATAATTTTTAATTTTTATTTTATTGTAAGGGTAATATCAGAGGGGATACAGTTACATAAGTAAAGTAATAAAGACATTTCTTGTCCAACATTGTTAACCCCTCCCTTGTTTTCTCCCACTTTTCTGCCCTTCCTCCCAATTTGTAAAGTTCATTTCCAACATAGTGTCTTGTGAGTATTGTTGTTGCATTGGTTCACTCTTTGTTCTTTGTCTCATCATTTTGTTATTCCCCTTCCCTTCTCCAAATAAGATAAATGTATATTCAAGGTACAGGATACCAAAATCAAAAACAGTGACAACAAGGGATAAGTGAGACTTGAACTCAGGGCCTGCCCGCTCTCCATGAGCTCTTTTGTTCAAGGCTAGCACTCTCCCACTTAAGCCACAGCTCCACTTCCAGTGTTTGAGTGGTTAATTGGAGATAACAGTCTCATGGGAACTTTATTGCTCAGGCTGACTTTGAAGTGCAATCCTCATATCTCAGATTCCTGAGTAGCTAAGATTATAGGCATTTGCCCCTGGCTCCCAGTAACCTATAATTTTTTAAAAAATAACTGAATATATCATTTATAACTCAACATTTAATTATAAAATTTTGTATTTTAGAACATAGTTTTCATTTGTAAAATGTTCTATATATGTATACCAATTAATGAACTTCTATTGAATACAAGGCATGTTGTGATTTCTATATGTTATCTAACTTAATTTTCTCAATAGCTTTATAAAGAAGGCCTTACCATCTTCTAATGAAGTTCAGAGAATTAAAGAGCTTGAGTAGTAAGAATGAAAATGGGATAAAGTCAACAGAGAATTCCCTATCCAAAACCTTGAGCTTGCCCTGTCTAGAAATGTATTTAGGATCACAGGTCTACTAAACTGACCATCCTGGTCTCTTCTGATGACATTGAATGAATGAATGTGAATTTAACTTTGTTAAAGTGTAAAAGGGAAAGTGTTGACTTTCCCTATATCCCTGCAGGTCAGCAGGAATGAATAAGGAGTTCTAATCAGAAGAGGAAGGATAAAGCTGAATATTAAAGTGGTGTCAAAATGCATGCTCCACTTGGAAAGGGAGGAGATTTCAGTTAAAACAATACCTTGGGTCTCTTGAATAACTATGCTTAAATCTATTATATTTTTCACAAAATAAACAAAAAACTTCTTCTTCACCACCCTGTCCTCAAGTAGCCTATACTTCTTGCTGATCCTCCCAGAAAACAAGCTTCTCC
Organism: Dipodomys ordii; assembly: GCF_000151885.1. Lineage (NCBI taxonomy): Eukaryota > Metazoa > Chordata > Mammalia > Rodentia > Heteromyidae > Dipodomys > Dipodomys ordii. Next base: position 28,263,929 of record NW_012267225.1, read on the forward strand.
AAGGAGTGAGTACTACTTACCGGTCCTTGTTTCTCCTATCACCTGGCATCCTGAAACCCTTAGCAATCTGACTTCTGCTCCCACCATCCCATTAACTCTCCTTATCAGACTCTGAAGTCTACCCATTCTAGTATTCATTGAATGCCAGCTACAATGTGCCAGGCCCTGTTACAAATATAGCTTTGAACAAAACAAAGGCCTTTCCCTCAGGAGCCAATGGTCAGAGTGACAGGAAATGGAAAATAAATCAAATTAATGTGGAGAGCATGCTGTGGTGTAAAATGCCATGAACACTATTACTCAGGGAAGGAAGGTAGGTAGCATCTGGAGCAAGCAGTGTGGAGGGCCTCAGAGAGAGTGAGCATCCTGACTGTGTGTCTATAGGAAGGAATGCATTTAAAACATAGGATAGGCTGCTGGGATATAGGATGCTTGACATTGCCAGGCTGGATGGTTCAAGTATGTATTTCTAGCTGTTTAGGAGGCTGTTATCTTCTGAGGATGGTGGTTCGAAGCCATCCTAGGCAAGAAAGGCTGTAAGACTCTCATCTCCAATTAAAGAGCAAAAAGAAGTGAATCTGTGCTTAAGTGATAGAGCAAGGGCTTTGAGAAAAACAACAACAACAACTAAAGGACAGTACACAGGCCTTGAGTTTATGTACTGGAGCACACACACACACACACACACACATACACATGCACAGCGATTTACACACATACACATATGCATATACATGCACATGAACACACATGCATAAGCATGCATACACATGCATCAGCCAGTGCTGTGGCTCATACCTCTAATCCTAACTAATTAGGAGGCTGAAATCCAAGGATGGAGGTTCAAACCTAGCCCAGGCAGGAATGTCTGTTTAATTCTTCACTCCAGTTAACCAAAAAGCCAGAAGTGGAGCTGAGGGTCAAGTGGTAAAGCATTAGCTTTGGACAAATTAGTTCAGGGACAGTACCCAGTCCCCGAGTTTAAACCCCAGGACTGGCACACAAAACGGTTTTGCTTGATATGATTAAATAAAGTAGTGTCTGATATAGGCTAAGTGAAGGTGGTAAGTTCTACAGCATACTCTGGACTGTCTGAGGCTCTATCCTAAGGGCTGCTAATGAACTTTAGACATTATTAAATGAACTAAGAAATTATTAGAGTTTTGATCAAAGAAATGGCATACTCTGACCAAGGTTTTGAATCTCAAATAGCAATAAACAATAGCAATATAAAAAGTAATAAATAAATAATACTAACGTATTAAAAGTATTAGATATTGAAAATTTGTCCCTTCAATCCATGGAAACTACAAAATGGTGTTGAGTAAAATTAAAGATGTCATTATAAAATTGTTTTAAATAAATGTAGACAGGTTTACTTTAATGGTGTCTAAATAAAGAAGAGATAATGCCTGTTTTGTTTGTTGAATACACAACAATCTATCGCAAAGTTACTGATAACTTTGTGATTCCAATAAAAATTCAGCAAAGTTTTTGTAGACACTGAAATTTATATAGAATTTTACCATAAAACTTATATGTAAATATCAAAGTCTTGAAATAGTAGAATGATTTTGAAATATAAAGAATAATTTAGGTCATTTTAATAATACAAAACTAATAAGATTACCAAGGCAATGTGTAATTATAAAAGTAGACAACAGACAGAATAGAAAGCCAAGAAGTAGGTTGTATGTGTGTGTTTGTGTGTATGTGTTTGTACAAACTCTATTAATTTTCAAAAAAATTTCAAGGTAACACTATTAAAGAAAAATTAGTTCCCATAAGATGTACTAGAACAATGTTCGACAAGAAATGTACTCATTACCTTACTCGTGTAACTGTAACCCCTCTGTACAACATCTTTAAAATAAAATAAAAATTTAAAAAGAAGTACTAGAACGTATATGAAAATTCTAACAAAATCAAATTCACTATACACACAAATAAATATAAAAGTAAAAGATTATATCTTCTAAAAAAGAATGAAGAAAAAATCTGCTACTTTGGGATAAGCAAAGCTTTCTTTAACACACACACACAGAAGACAACTACAAAGGAGAACAATATTAAGTTGGAAATATCTATTCTCTGAAAGACACTATCAAGAAAATATATAGTCAAAACATATACTACAAGAAAATGTGCATAGATGTACATAGTACATAAGTAATAAATACATGACTAACAAAAGCCTTCTTTGATGTACCAACAATTTAGTATTCCTCATAATACTCAGAGTTGTTTGGGCTGCATTGGCCAGCACTTCTGCTTTCTTTGTCATTGGCTGTGGACATTTGAGTGGCTTCTTCTGTTGGGAACCCAACTAGGGGTAGATCCACCAAATCTTTTCTATCATATACGTGTGTGTGTGTGTGTGTGTGTGTGAGAGAGAGAAGAGAGAGAGAGAGAGAGAGAAAGAGAAAGAGAAAGAGAGAGAGAGACATAACTCAATAGTAAAAAGATAATATCTAACAATAATGTATAACAGCATAAGAAGACACTTCACAGAGTGACACAAATGGTGATAAGCCCATGAAAAATAACTCAATATCAGGGTAATGAAGTTACAGTCACGACAGGAAAAGAATGGTGAGGAATATTACATTACCACTGGAATGGCTAAAAATTTTAAAGTTGACATATGACAAGTTGGTGAGGGTACAGATCAACTAATAAATAGTTTGCCTTTAATGATAATAACAGTTTTTTTCTATGACTATTATATTAGTTTTGTAATGCTGCCATAATAAAATACACAAAACTACAAAAATGTATTTTCTTACAGTTCTGGAGACCAGATGCTCAAAACGGATTCTCCTATGCTAAAGAATACATTAGCCCAGCTGCCTTCCTTCCAGAGACTCTAGAGAATTTGTTTTCTTGACTCTTCTAGCAAGTGAAAGCTGCCTGGATTCCTAAATCTGTGGATTCCTGATAGCTAATGTAACATTCTGCCCCATCCTTCTATAATAATGACTTCTGACACCAATCTCTATCATGTTTGGACCTCAGTGATAACATATTACAATATCTGCAAAGCCTCATCTCCATTTAATCCTTTTCCTTTCCTTTAATGTTCATTGTTATCAATTATTATACAAGCCATTATTTTCTGCATAGTTTGTATTTGTTGAAACTTGTACAAATATGTGTTATTTCCATCATTCCTTAATGTTTTCCTATGTATCTGTCATATATGCTTCTCATATAAATTTTCTTCTTCCTAGTGAACTAATTTTAATGTTTCTATTAGCTCCATTCTATTCTATTTTCCTGAAAGTTGCTCTTTTGTTTATTTATTTATGATTATTATTTGTGTGGTTTTGGTGCTGGTGCTTAGATTCAGAGACTTGGTGCTGTCCCTGAGCCTTTTGGGCTCAAGGCTTGTGCTTTATCATGTGAACAGCAGTTTAACTTCTGGCTTTTACTTAGCAGAAAGTTGGAGATCAAATCTGATATGCTTTCCTGCCCCAGCTGACTTTAAACTGTGATCCTCAGATCTCAGCTACCTCAGTAGCTAAAATTACAAGCATGTGCTGCCAGTGCCATCTCTGAAAGTATTTTTATAAGGCTTATTCTTCTGAAGAATATTTTCTCTGATTATGGAAAATATGTTTTAAGTTGTTTTTATTTATCAGTTAAATGTTTTTATTTGATGTCTTCCAGTTTCTATTGTCTATGTTGAAAAGCTAGTAATATTCTTCTTAGAAGACAATTTGACTTTTTATTTTTAGTATTGTTTTTGCCGTGGCTGTTTTGTAAATTTACAATGATATTCTTTATCACTGTGTCATTCACCTAGTTGTTGAGTGATTCCTGAATTTGTGGCTCAATTATTTCAGGAACTCTGAAAATTTTTTTCAAATATAACTGATCTTTTCTCCTTTACCTACCCTCTCAGGCATCTTAAAATAAGCAAAGATTGCTCCATTTTTCCTACTATGCCCCATATCTATATTGCTTTTATTTTTAATTATATTAGCTCACAGTTTCATAATATCTATTCGATAATTTTTATATATTCTGGCTTCATGATGAAATTTTCCATCCTGTCAACTGTTTTGCACATTAATCATAGTTTCATTTAAGTTGCTATTTGATTATGCCAATATCTAGATTATGAATTAATCATTTTTATTGCTTACTTTTCTCTACCACCTAAATCTTGCCATTTCAGCAAGGTTTCCTACAGTTCTGTATTTATCTCTTTGTTTAAGTGCCTCCTGTGATAACAAAACCTACCCACGCTTCCTACCCATAGTGCTAGGAATCAAACAGAGAGCCTCATGAGCTGAGCAAGGGTTCTACCTCTGAGGTACATCCCCAGACCACCTTTTGGACTTCTATGGCAATTCTAATTGCTTTTGATAGAAGCAGTGGTCTACTTCAGGATACTCCATTGTAATCAAGAACAGAAGATCATTTTGCAATCTCTAACATGATAAAATAATATTATGTAATCCATACATTAAAAATTACATTATATTTTTATTGTATTGGGTGTTGTGCAATTACGTAAATGCTTTCAGAAACTGATATTATCCCTCTACTTCACAGTGGTTATAAATATTTAGGTACTATGGACTCTTATATGAGAAGGAATTGGAATTTTAATTTCCTTCCTAGTGTAAGGCCCCGAGGTCGCTGAAAAAAATTATCATTGTTTTGGCTAAAACAATAATTATTGGTCACTACTGTGTATCTAACATTGTTTAGCTAGCTATGTGATCAAAGAATGGAGTGCATGCATAGGGTACCTGGCTAGATGCATTGGCCAATATTTAAGTCCTGGCTCTGCCACTGGTTTACTCTGTAACAACACTGTTCACTGCTGTATCAATCTGAATGTCAATTACTCTGAAGAAAATTAGAATTGGACATGACTTTCTAAGATTGTTTTCACTCTTTTTAATCTTCGCAAAATAGACCATAACATTCACAAAGCACAAGATCAAAGCTGTTAATCACAACATTCCAAATATCTAAAACAATGTTCACTATTCAGTAAATATTATAGAATTAAGGAATAGGTACAAATGTGTATACCTATATAATGATATGCATGCATACATATACATACTGCATGTATGTGTGTTGCTTTGTAAGTAGATTATTTTCTATAATATACACACTCATATATATATATATATATATATGTATGTATGTGTGCATCATTTTTATCTCTGGACTCTTTTAAATATGTAGTTTTCCTAAGCGTGAAATGTCATCTTTTCTACATGTATATACTTTTCTTCTCTTGTCCACTTTAGTCAGTTTCTGCCATCATCATTAATTTATCGGGGAGGGGAGCCTTAAATTTCATATCTGTATTTTCTACTTAACTACAAATTATTAAAAAAAAAACCCTGGATTTGCAATAGGCACTTCCAGATAGATGAAGTATGAAGGCATTGTTTTAAAAATATTTTATAAGTATCTTTTGTATCATAAAAGTGTATCTTATGCACTTTATTGTGATTATACCTACGTGTCTTACACAAGCAGCATTTAAAAATGTCTAATCATTACAGTCAAAGAAGTTCCAACCACTTATATTCCAACCAGCTGCTATGAAAAAAATAAATAAGTATTAATGGACTTACCTCACCTTCAGCCTCTGTCTCCAGTCACTATTCTTAGCTGCAGGATTCCCATTAACATTAATGGGAGTTCCATGCACACATCACCTGGAGAGCAGACCCCTCGATGTTTGATCATTATCTTCCTAGACAGGTAGGAATGGCATCAATCAGGTATCCAGCTTAGTTTCACAGTATGTACTATTAAAGGCATCAGGGCAATAAAAACACGGCTTCTAATACTTTCTTTATAAAACAGGAAAAACGTGCAGAACAACTAAGGGAGATGATTTTAAAAGCATACAATGAATACAGCTTTCCTGCATATCCTTTTATAATTACAAATGACCTAAAACTAAAGAATACACATTATTTCCTTTCTAAGACAGCCATAATGGGATAATAAAGACAAACTTCATTATATAAAATGGATTTGATTTAGTAGAAAGTAGCAAAATGGTGAGGAGATGGTAGAGTTTACATTAAAATGGTTTGACCTCTGTTTTCTTTTATCCTTTTAACGTTTTTCAAACACTTTTATGAGTTGGAAAGGAAACAACAGTGATTAGTACTAGTATTGACTTCCATGGTATTGGGAGGAATAACACGAAAACAAAGACCAATTTTCAGTTCAGATTTGCTATGCAAGTCCTTAAAATCCTTCTCAACTGAGAAGGAGGTATGGGGAAAAGGAAAGTATAGATAAGCCTGGGAGACTACATATATGGCTGGGCTGTGGGATTGTGGCTTTACTAACTGCACATCTATGGATTGTCTAACCTTTCTGAAATCACTTGTTCATTTGTAAAGTACGTCACAAAATGTCCATATTGTAGATTAATTGTGAAGCATAAAGAAGACATGTGGCAATGAATAAGTGCTGTAAAGAAGAATGAGTATTATTTCATGTTCATGTACCACTTTTAACTACAAAAAGTCATATGGAAAAAGCACTAAAACTGGACACTGTTATAACCTTAACTCTAAGCTGTCTTTATGGTTTGACAGCTCATCTTATGATCATGGACAAGCTTTTTCTTTATTATTATTAAACCTTTAGAAATATGTTGCATATCTGTGCATATACACATACAAATATATACATCTCTATATACACATACATATGCATACACACATGAATACACACATATATACTCAAATATATAAATATATTTAGCTATGTATGCATATATTTAGCTATAATTATTATACCACTTCAGCTCTAAGCTCTTATGATTTAACATTACTAATTCAACAAAATGGCTACATTACTAAATGTAAAGCCATTATCTCAACATATATATGACTTATCTTGAGGACTCTTAGCCGAAACTAGGATGCATTCAGGGTCTCAATCCTATCTCTAATCACCAGGTATTTCTTGGTCTTTAAGTAGAAGTTCTGTTCTTAAGGAAATGTTCACTTGTTTGGGACATTCCTCCTCTTTACTCCTAAGTTTTTCATCTGAATGGTCAACTCCATCTCAGAGCTCTCAGAATATGAAATGCTCTGCATTTGGGTATATAAACAAATCTTGCCTGTTTTGTAGAATAATCAAGTGAAGTTCATAAAGACGTATTATGTAAAATATAGTGAGTTGTTTTTGTTTTTTTACTATAATTCTAACCAAGCTTACGCTTTCTCTGCCCTGAACACTAAGCAAAGCCTCCTGTCATCATGAGGAAGACTGACTGAAAAGGAAAAGAACATGGGAAAAACAGTCATTTATGTGTAGAGCAATTTGTTACCACTAACACAATCTTATGCCCTTGTCTAGTCAGTCTTCAGGAAAGCTTCTTATGGTACATATTATTATTACAGATTTATAGAAAACACCTATCAAGTTTCAAGTAGCTACAAAAACAAAGGGCCCAGTGGAGAAACAACAGAAATATATAATCAAAGAAACTGATACAACCCATAAGTTAAGTCTAAAGGGCAACAGAGAAGAGACACTGATTAGAGAGAGTTCAAGGCAAGTCTGAAGTCTTATGTGGTGACATTTGCTACAAGACTTTAACAAGAAGGGGACGCCTCTGGGGAAGACCTAGCAGAGGGATTTTCTCTGTAGTAGGAACAAGGTTACAGTCCCTACGGTGGAAAAGTCTGATGAAATGCCCTTTTAAGTAGCAGAGGAAAACATTTAATCAACTTGTGTGGATATATACATAAATTGACAATAAAATGTCTCCTTGGAGAAAAAAAAAAAGGAAGACTGAAAATCTACACTCCTATGTTATTGTTGTTGCTGCTTAACCAACTCTTGTGTTCTCTCTCATGTGTACATTATCTGGAACTTAGGGTTCATTTTTTCCAGTATATATCCTAGTAAATGCAGAAGAAGATGCAAAGCTAGTGCTGCCAAAGAGTCTTTTTAACGACTGTGTAAAAAACATTACTAGTGAAAGTTGCCATTCTACTGTCTGCTATAGGTTTGGGAGAAAGGAAGTTAATCAACATACATATCAAACATGAAATATATAATCTCATATATGTTATCTAAATGATTGATTGGAATAATATTTATTCTCCTTACATAGTCTTTTGTAAAAGTCATATATACAATGTAGACAGCTTTCCAATGTTAGTAAATAGGGGTTCTCTCTTAAATAGTTATACAAAACCAGAATCATTATGAATGGTGCTATACAGCAATTTTTAGAAAATATCTTAGCTCTTATCCTCAAACTATTACCTATATAATAGGGTTTTCTTTTGTAATTGCAGATGGATTTATATTACAAATCTTGCTAGAAAGAAACCTTAGCATCTCTTAAATGTGTCTATGAATGTCAAACCCCCAAAGTAATATCGCTTAGTGAGGATGATTACTCACATCATATTTGTTTAACTCAAACTTTGTAGCATATTATTTCATTTGGTTTTCCTGACAACTGATAGAGGAGCTATGATTATTCCATTTTATAAATAATGAATGTGAGGTTTAAAGAGGTCAAACAATATACCCAGGTTTGATCATTGCAAAGCTCAGTAAAGGTAGGGTAGCAGTGATTTATGAGTGTAATTCTAGCTACTGAGATCTGAAAATCCATGAGGTTCTTAGCTCCAATTAACCACACACAAAAATGCTGGAAATATAGCTGTGGTTCAAGTGGTTGAGCATTAGCCTTTAGCAAAAAAGTCTAGGAACAGTGCCTAGGCCCTGAGTTCAAGCCCCAGTATTAGCACCAAATACAAAACAAAAGTCATAAACATATAAAGTTAGATGCTATGTTTTTTTATATGGCTAGTCCCAAAAGAACAATTTTTTCTGTTGTTATTGTGCTTTGCCATTTTCAAAGTGCTTTAACAAATGTGATTTAATCTTACTAACCCTATAAAGCAAACCTAATGTAATGAGCTGTTCTCAGAATGGAAGAAACTAGCTCAAAGGTCAATTAAGCTTTAAAAATTTTGCATATTATTGTTTTAGTTTTATTACAAGTTATTTCTGCATATTAGAAGTTCTGAGAAATACTGTACACAAAAAACACCCCAGAGCATTAGATTAATCCAAATAGTACATTTCAACTTTAACAAACTTCAAAAAAGCTTTTTAAAACATTAAAATTATCAATGAGGCTGTGTGCAGTGGTTCATGCCTGTTATTCCAGCTACAAAGGAAGCATAAATAGGAGGATTGAAGTTGAGATTCGCCCCTGTACAAATGTTAAGAAACCATCCTAAAAATAACTAAAGCAGAAAGAGATGGGCTTGTAGATCAAGTGGAAGACAACCTGTCTAACAAGTGCAGGGCTATGAGTTCAATCCCTAGTAGAGGCACCAGATTGACAACTAAAATAAAACTATGTGTGTGTGTGTGTGTGTGTGTGTGTGTGTGTGTGTGAGAGAGAGAGAGAGAGAGAGAGAGAGAGAAAGAGAGAGAGAGAGTATTGTTAATAGAGAAGGCTAAAGACTGATAGGAAAGATAACAAACCCATTGAAATAAATTAATACATACATGCATGCATACATAGATACATAGAGGAATGAGCTAGCACAGAGGAATGAGCTAACAAGTTTATCTTTGACAGAGATCTGAGCTGTAAATGTCTTTCTGTCACTTGAGCATAGTTATCCACATAGAGATAAAAAAGGGGGTGAGTATGACAACTTTGGGAACTATGACAACTTTCATGATATTTTATTGTTTTTAATATCACAAATGGTCATATTAAATAAGCAAGGTAAAAGGACCAACCTAGAATGCTACTACCTTAACGTGTCACTAGTAAATTCTCATATCTTCCTTTCCTTTTTTTTTTTACTCTGGTTCCTCTCATTTCCCTTCCCTCACACACTCTCCTCTCTCCTTCCCTGTCTCCCTTTGTCCCTCACTACTTCCTTCTTTCCTTCATTGATATTCCTTCCTTTTTTCCTTTTTCTGCATTTACATAATCAAATGCAGATCTTCCATATTTAGCTTCTTGACTCAATCATGGGCACATTTCCTAAAAACAATAGTCAACTGTGAAATATAAGTGAACTGCATCCACATTTCAGGAAATGTGATTGTGACAGAGGACCACAAGTAGAGCTTAGTTATTACAGAGGTTGGTGATGGAGGTCATTAATGAACAAAGGTGGAAAGTAATTTATAAAACTGGTCATCTGGAATATGCATCAGGGTCACTCATGCCCATCAACAATGAACTTCTCTTACTGCCTCAGATTTTATAAAGAACAAATTGATATTCATCTTACATATGCTTAAAGTAAAATCTCCCTTAAGAACTTAAACCAACAGCTTAATAGATTGATTTCACTACTGCTTTAATTTTCAGTTTTCTTATTTTAATGAAGTTATGAGAGGAACATACAAATAATTAAATAAAAATAATGAACTATTGATTCTTTCATTGTGAATTCATTCCACTCTTTGGCTTCTATTTTGAGACCATAGTTTATTATAGGAACAAATTATAAAACATGAGGCTAGAAGTGAAGAAGAAATGACAACTATGATTTTCTCATTAAAATCTAAACAACATTTGCATTCAGAACTAACCAAGCCTTTTTAATATATTTTAATTTTATGGTGCTGTCTGCTACTGGAAATCTATAGCATATAGGGGCTAGAAAACCTGTCATTCAGAATTTTAGTAATCTTTTCTAAATGAGTTTGAACAAATACATAATTAAAAATTTAAGGATGCAGAGCAAAGTAGAAAAACTACTGTGTTGGATGTATAGAGTTCTCCTCTGACTCTGCTTAGCCTTCTAGATGCAGTAAGAACAGATTGGAAAATGAGAAAGAATTCTGCAAGCTTCTAACCATATATTGGTAGCAATTCAAGCTATTTAAGACAATTTGTTGCTTTATTTTGTATCATTCATCTGGCTTGAGATGTATCTAAGACATCTTCCTGGACATTTCTATTGACATTTGTAGTTAGCAAAATGTGTTCATTCAAAAATGGTAGTATAAGTTTAACAGACTTAAAAGCACAGCAAAACCAACAATGTATGCACTTTACAAGGCAGAATCTGAAAGGATATTGATTATCCTTTCCCTCTTGTTTATTGCTTTGTGTGTAGGGGAACACTCCCCTTTGAACTGAGACATTTTTCTTCTTTTGCCTTTCTTCATTACAAACATCCAAGCTTTCTTAAATATCAAAAGAACCCATAACTATACCTCAAATAAAAACTGTTTCTCTCTCTCTCTTTTTGAAATTATCAAGGGGATTTTAGTTATCTTTCCCCAGTGATTAGAGGGTATTTCCACATAGGCTGTCATTTTAAGGTGAAAAATTTGCAAGGACAGCCACACCATCTGTCATCAACTGGGTTCGCTCACACCCAGAGCTGCTCTGAAATGGCCAGCGGCTTCATGCATAACAAAGACCTTGCCCCTTGGCATTGCTTATTCCTTGACCTGTGTAGAGGGTCCTACAAAGGGAGCTTTACTGACACTATTTCAGGGCTGCTTTTCAGGGACGTGGGTTTCTAAAGAAAAAAAAATTACTTAGGAATATAGGAAATTTAAATTGCTCTGGCTTTAAATCTCAACTTATAGCTTTATTTCTGTGACTTTTTCAGCGAAAGCCTAGTTAGCGTTATTTTTCCTTCCTGCTTCTGAAATGTCCTTTAAGATATAATTTAGGTGTTAAAATAGCCTCATAAAACCAGAATATGTAGATTTAATGTATTTAGAGCATTCAAATACAGAAGGTGTTTCGTAATAAGAAAATATAATAAGAAAATTACATCTTCTGATTAACCAAATCATGGTGCCTCTCACTGGGGAAGTGGCAGACAGGCTGCTCTTACTGCCATGTCAAGCACCACTTAGGACTTGCAAATACAATGCAACAACAGTCACACTGTAGGCCACTTCTATCCAAAGAAGGGTTAGAGCTGTAGCTCACAAATATTTATTGGAAAAAAAACACAAGAAAAATGGAAAAGGGCAACTATTTTAAATCATTTTTAGTAAGGAATGTATACTCTCATACGTCTGATATATAAGACATCCACTGAAGCTTCTATTATTTATTTCCAAATTGCTATGGTTGTAAATGTGTACTCCTTCACTTTTGGAAATACAGGCTATGGAGTCTTTGAAGGGACTGAGGTTTGGAAATTAGGGAGATTATTGTTAAGAGAAGCTGCAGCCATTTCTAGGAATGAATGAATAAACACAAAAGGATATTTCCTCTGTCAACATAATTAATGGCAAGGTTTTATGAGCTCCATTTAGTCCCTTAGACATAGTTATATACAATACATGGAGTGTGTGTTTATGTGCACATAGTATAAATATGCAAAAGTCACATCATTAAATCTTTTATATGTCTGTATTCATAATACACAAAGCTGTATTTAAATTATTTAAAGATCTATTCTCTCTTCCATATACATTAATACTAATAAGAGATGCCGTCAACATCAAAGGGAAGCAAGTCTCCTAATTAGAGTTCCAATCTGCCTTGAGAGTTGCAGTGTAGAAAGAACAAATATGGAATAAGTTGAGCATTAAGGCAACTAATAATCAGCCCTCACTCTCCCTTTTTGATTATTGCAAGATTCCAGTGATTTCTTAACAATAAAATACACTCATTTTCTAGCATAGTTTCTTTTATCAAAATAAATTTTTTGGCCTATATAAGTTGTACAAGGGGTCTTCCTTCTGATATGTCCATTCATTCATACAATGCACTTAATCCATTCTATCAGGTTCTGATGGTAAATTTTCATATGAATAATTTCCAAAGAAAAAGATAATTTTTAAAACAGATGAATATTCTATGCCTTCATATGTCATGATATGAGAAATTATAATAGCTCCAGGGATTTTAAGGAAGTTTAGATGCTAGAAATTTTTTCTTCCATTTTTTAAAATTGTGAAAATCCTGTACAGAGGGGTTGCAATTACATGGGCAAGGTAATGAGTATATTTCTTATCAAACATTGTTGTCTCCTCCTTTGTTTCCCCTTCCCATCTCTTCCCATCACACATCCCTCCCCTCCCCAGGCCAAAGTTCATTTTTCAACATAACATCTTGTACATCTCCTTGTTGCAATGGGTCCACCTGTATCCCTGTTTAAATAATTTGCTATTTCCCTTCCCTTCCACAAATTATACCAACATCAAATACAGTGAAAACAGGGGTTATACCATGGGGCAGGGACATACCAAGCAACAAAGCAATAATCTTATAAGTATGTTAGAAACAATAGCAAGAAAGAAAAACCATTTGAGTCCTTATCTTGGGGTTCATTTCACTTAATATCAACTTATCTGACTATTTCTGCTTGTCTCAGACATATACTAGTTATTGCAAATAAGGGAAACCATGGGACCTATGTTTCTTTGGGCCTGGCTTACTTCACTTAATATAATTTTTCCAAGTCTTTCCATTTCCTAACAAATGGGTCAATTGTCATTCTTTCTGATGGCTAGAATTTTTTATATTGCTTAACTTCCTTTTCCTTTATCCCTGTTGGTTGTCTTTTGGATAAGCAACTTTTGGTCTTTCAAATGGCTTATTCTCTTTGGAAAACTTCTGATTACCTATGAGAATGTTAAAAGGGGTATCTTCATACACTGTATTTATGAACTGCTTTTGTGAATGACAACTCCTTTGTACAACTACTTAATATAATTAATAAGAATGTAAATAATACCTGAAACTCTGAAATTACTAGTGAAAAACTTCAAGGTTTTGGTACAGGCTATGCTGTTCTAGGCAACTCCAAATAAACAAAAAACAAAACCAAGCATATGGGATTAAATGAAACTGAAGCTTCTACATAACAAAGAATCAACTGAGTGAAGAGTTTACAGAATGATAAAGCATTTGCCAGCTATTCATCTGAGATAGGTTTAATATACAGAAGAACTAAAAAAAAATTAAAAACACATAGCAGCAACAATCAACAGCAACAAATCAAACAATCTCATTAAAACACAGGAATCTGAAATAAAGCTTCCCAAAAGAAGGTATGCAAGTGACAATATGTACATTAAAAAGGCTCAATATCATTAGCTATCAGAGAAATGCAAACCAAAACTACAAAATACTTACCTCGCTATATTTGCAATTGCTGCTATTTACAAAAAACATTTGCTGGCACTAGATGATAGTGGCTCATGCCTGAAATACCAGGTCCTCAACAGGCAGAGATTAGTGAATCTCCAAGATGGAAATTTGTATCCCCTGATTGGGAAGTGTGGTAGGAAAATCACAGTCTGAGGCTGGCCCTGGGTGAAGAGAATGAGACTTTCTTCAAAAAATAAAGTATTAAAGGCAGGGTATGACTCAAGTGGTAGAGGACTTCCTTCATGAGTGCAAAGTTACAAATCCCGTCTGCAGTACCTCCTGGGAGTTGGGGTAACACTGGCAATGTGTCGAGAGAACTAATGTTGGTGCATGTGTGTATATAAATGTCCACAGATACTTGAGTCAAAATAAATACCATGAAATCTTTAAAAAAGAAAATTCCAGACACCATATTCATTCATTTATAAATGTTCCAGGTAAAGAATGATGATGCTGGACTATAATCCCAGCTACTTTTTAGGAGGCAAGGGGAAGAGAATTGCAGTCTAAGGTTGGCCCAAGAAAAAAATGTGTGATTCTACCTGAAAAACAAACTAAAGCAATAGGTCTGGGATGATAACTCAAACGAAGAGCACTTACCTAGCACAAGTCCCAAGTTCAAACCACAGTACGGACAAAAATGATACTAAATAAATAAAATTGTAGTATATATCTCTGAAAAATTAAGACAATATTATCACAGCAAAAATTAATCAATAACATCATCATGCTCTGTGAGGGCCCAAGCCAAATTGATTTTTCTTTTTTTTCCATTCCAATAATTTTATGTTAATAATATCATAGTATACAAAATTGTTGAATTAGTTCGCATTTTAATTTTTCTCCAGTAATTAGACCCCAGATGTTAGAGAATCTAAACTATCCTGGGCCAAACTTTAGTTTGCCAAGTCTTATTTATAATATGCAGCTAATTATTTTATTTCTTTTTATCTCAAATAGCTAAGCTGCTTCTATTCTTTTTTTTAATTGTGAAAATACCGTACAGAGGAGTTATAATTTCCTGGGCAAGGTAATGAGTACATTTCTTATCAAGCATTGTTGCCTCCTCCTTTGTTTCCCCTTCCTATCCCTTCCCATCTCCCACCCCCCACACCGGCCAAAGTTGTAAAGTTTGTTTTTCGACATAACATCTTGTACATCTCATTGTTACAATGGGTCCACCTGTATCCGTATTTAAACAATTTGTTATTTCCCTTCCCCTCCACAAATTATTCCAGCATCAAATACAGTGAAAACAGGGATTATACCGTGGGGGAGGGAAACACAAAGCAACAAAGAAATCATCTTATAAGTATGTTAGAAACAATAGCAAGGGGAAAAAAACCATTTGAATCCTTATCTTGGGATTCGTTTTGCCTAACATCAATTTATCTGATCGTTTCTGCTGGTCTCAGACATATACTAGTTACTACAAATAAGGGAAACCATGGGACCTATGTTTCTTTGGCCTGGCTTACTTCATTTAATATAATTTTTTTCCAAGTCTTTCCATTTCCTAACAAATGGGCCAATGTCATTCTTTCTGATGGAAGCATAGAATTCCATTGTGTATATATACCACATTTTCTTGATCCATTCATCTACTGAGGGGCATCTGGGTTGGTTCCATATCTTAGCTATGGTAAAAATTGCTGCTATAAACATATCTGTGTTGGTAGCTTTAATGTGGTCTTGTTTGAGATCACTTGGGTAAATGCCCAAAATTGGGATTGCTGGGTCATAAGGGAGCTCTATGTGGAGTCTTTTGAGGAACCTCCATACTACTTTTTAAAGTGGTTGAACAAGTTTACACTCCCACCAACAGTGTAGTAGTGTTCCCTTCTGTCCACATCCCCTCTAGCATTTGTTGTTATTAGAGTTCTTGATTATAGCCATTCTAACTGGGGTGAAGTGGTATCTCAATGTTGTTTTGATTTACATTTCTTTTATGGCTAGAGAGGTTAAGCATTTCTTCATGTGTCTATTGGCCATCCTTCTTTCCTCTTCAGAGAAGTTTCTCTTTAAGTCTTTAGCCCACTTATTTATTGGGCAGTTGTTTCTTTGAGGATTTGTTGTTGGGGGATTCAATTTTTTGAGTACCAGGTATATTTTAGATATGAGACCCTTGTCCATTGTATGGCTAGTGAAGATCTCCCAATCTGTGGGTTTTCTATTGATCTTGCTAGCTATGTCCTTTGCCATGCAGAAGCTCTGCAATTTCATGCAATCCCATTTGTCCAACCTTTCTTTGATTTGTTGTGTTTCTGTGTCTCTATTAAGAAAATTTCTGCCTGTTCCAAGGAGACCTAGGGTTTCTCCTATTCCATCCTGTAATGTTTTCAGAGTGTCTGCTTTGACTCCGAGGTCTTTGATCATTTTGGAGTTGATTCTGGTGCAGAGTGTTATATAAGGATCTAGCTTTAGTTTTCTACAGGTGTTTAACCAAGTTTGCCAGCACCATTTACTGAAGAGGCTGCCTCCAAATTGATTTTTCAATGTCATACTTAAAGGATGAAGTTAAACTCAACTATCACAATTAGGTAATAGATTCTGTCTGTCTGTCTGTTTGTCTGTCTGTCTCTTCTCTCCTCTCTCCTCTCTGTCTCTTTGTAATCCTCTCCTAAGAATATCCTCCTTTGATTTATCATGTCCATGTGTATTTTCTTTTTTCTTTTTCTTTTTGTCAGTCGTGGGCCTTGAACTCTGGGCCTGCGTGCTGTCCCTCAGCTCTTCAGCTCAAAGCTAGCGCTCTACCACTTTTGAGCTACAGTGCCACTTCCTGTATTTTCTTTTTTCATCCAGTGTGTTTGTTCATGGATTGATAGGCACATTTTAGTTACAACAAATGAGGAAAACCAGGCAACCTATGTTTCTTTGGGTCTGGTTTATTTCAGTTAATGTAATTTTTTCCAAGTCATTCCATTTCCTTATGAATGGGGCTATGCCATTCTTTCTGATGGAGGCATAGAGTTCCACTGTGTTTATATACCAAATTTTCATGAAGCATTCATCCATTGAGGGGCATCTAGATTGATTCCATGTCTTGGCTATGGTAAACAATGCTGCAATGAACATGGTTGTGCTCGTAGCTTTAGTGTGGCCTTGTTTGGGATCTATTGAATAAATGCTCAGTAGTGGAATTTCTGGGTCATAGGGAAGATGGTAGCAGGGATGTGGCTAAAAGAGAATGCTACTATGCTGTTGGTGGGGATATAAACTTGTTCAATCACTCTTGAAAGCAGTATTGAGGTTTATGGATTTTATATAAGATTCTTGGATTATTCCCATGCACAAAAAGTTTCAGAAAATGGTCTATATTCTATCTTTGGGATAATCCATATGAAAATAAGTTTATCTTACTTTTTATATATATATATATATAATAGAATGGTGTTTTTAAATTTTAAAAAAACTTTACAAATTAGGTGGGAGAGAGGAGGAGGAGTGTAGTTGACGAGGTGGGAGGGAAGGGATAGTAGGGAAAAAACAAAGGAGGAGGCAACAATGCTTGATAAGAAATGTACTCATTACCTTGCTCATCTAACTGTAATCCCTCTGTACAGTATTTTCACAATAAAAACTTATTTAAAAATTATTTTATTGTAAAAATTCTGTACAAAGGGGTTATATGAGTTAGGTAATAAGTACATTGCTTGTCGAGCATTGTTACCCCCTCCTTTGTTGTTCTCCCACTATCCATTCCCTCCCCCACCTCCCTCACTCTTCTCTCCCCAGAAGTTGTAAAGTTCATTTCCAATATAGTGTCTTTTGGGTATCATTGTTGCAATGGGCCATCCTGTGTCCTTGTTTCAGCATTTTATTACTGTCTTCCCCTCCACAAATTAGGCTATCAAAACCAAGTACAATGATAACAGGGGATATACCATAGGGGGAAGAACATACAAAAGGAAAAAAAAATCACATAGTACATTAAAAACATCAAAGAAAGACCTCTTGTGTTCATATCTTGGGATTTATTTCGCTTAGCATCATCTTATATGGTCATATGTACATAGCCTTTGAGCTTTTCTGTTCCACTGATAAAATTATCCTAGACATATACTAATTATTGCAGATGAGAGAAACCATGGGACCTATATTTCTTTGGGTCTGGCTTACTTCACTTAATATGATTTTTTTTCCAAGTCTTTCCATTTCATAACAAATGGAGCGGTATCTTTATTTATGATGGAAGTATGGAATTTCATTGTGTGTGTATGAAAAAAAAATATATCACATTTTCTTGATCCATTCATCTACTGAGGAGAATCTGGGTTGGCTCCATATCCTAGCTATGATAAATAATGCTGCGATAAACATAGTTTTGCTGGTAGCTTTAGTGTTGCCTTGTTTGTGGTCATTTGTGTAAATGCCCAAAAGTGGGATTGCTGGGTCATAGGGGAGATTTATGTGGAGTCTTTTGAGGAACTGCCACACTGCTTTCCAAAGTGGTTGAACAAGTTTACATTCACATCAACAATGCAGTAGGGTTCCTTTTTGACTACATCCCCTCCCACATCTGTTGTTATTAGATTTCATGATTATAGTGAGATGAAATCTCAATGCTGTTTTGACTTGCATTTTTTTTATGGCCAGAGAATTTGAGCATTTCTTCAAGTGTCTATTGGCCATCACAGACCCATAGCCACCTAATCTTTGATAAAGGAACAAAAAAATAGAATGGAATTGAAAGACAGCTTCTTCAGTAATTGGTGCTAGAAAAATTGGTTAAGTACCTGTAGAAAACTAAAATTAGATCCTGCACCAGACCCTGCACCGGAATAAACTTCAAATGGACTAAAGACCTTGAAGTCAAAGCAGACACCCAGAAAACATTACAGAAAGGAATAGGAGAAACTCTAGGGCTCCTTGGTATAGGCTGATATTTTCTTAAGAAAGAATCAGAACCACAACAAATTAAAGAAAGGTTGGACAAATGGGATTGCATGAAACTGCAGCGCTTCTGAATAGCAAAAGACATAGCTAGTAAGATCAATAGAAAGCCCATGTACTGGGAGAAGATATTCACTAGCTATACAATGGACAAGGATGTTGTATCTAATTAGAACTCAAATAAATAAACCCTCCAATAACAAATCCTCAAAGAAACAACTGCCCCATTAATAAGTAGTCTCAAGACTTATTTAAAAAATAAATTTCACACACAAATAAAATTGCTTCCAGTTCATTGTTGACTAGTAATTTTTGGCTTCCATGAGAATATAAGGCATTCTGAAACCAAATCCTCCTTTGTCTTGAAGTTCCTTGTGAGAAAACATGAGAATACATCAAGGAACTGTTTTCCTCACATCTCCTTGTCTATTTTCAACTGGATTCACAACCAGGTTCAGCTGCTTTCCACTGCTGAGACTTCCCAAATCTCTATGTTTTATTAGGTCCCTTTTCCCTGGGAATGATCTACTATTCTGTTTCAGGTTCATTTGCTACTGAAGATATTCAAATTTTCATTTTTATCTTCTTTACTGTATTCTTTTCTCTTTAAAATATAATAGCATCAACTACTCAGTCAGAGTATCTTGAACCTTAGTCATCCATGACATTAATTACATATTACTGATCATGTTCAAACTTCAACCATCTCACAGAAAGATTAGTACATGTGGAGCTGTCGTTAAATGGTAGAGTACCAGCCTTGAGCAGAAACGCTTAAGAACAGCACTCAAGCCACAATTTCAGACCCTAAGACCAACAACAACACCACCACGAAACAACAAATAATGACGTGTATGTGATGTTGAACATGGCTTCTTTGAGAGTAACACTGGTCAGTGCCTCAGTAGCATGGAGGACAGAGAATCCAATTAAAGAGGATGAGTCTCAAGATTTAACTTTGCTTGTCTTCCTAGCTTTGGAATTTGCCTAAGACACATCAGTTACTTTCAGTTTCTTACTTTTGACATGGAAACTATCCCATCATTGCATTTTGAAGGCACATAATCTATGTGGCTTCACAGATGAATTCAAGTTTGTAGCTGGAGAGAAATTCTATTGCAACATATGCCATAGCTCAAGGCTCCCTTATACTGAGTTTTGATGAAGAGATGAGAACTCAGATTTAAAGTTGATGCTGAAATGTCTTAAGATTGTTTGGGGAAGAATAGGGTTCCTTTTGCCTGTGATAATGACATGAATTAGGTCATGATATATACTTAATTATAGAATATTATGTGATTTTGTCCCTACAAATGTGAATGTTGAAGTTCTAACTCTCAATACGAATGCATTTCATAGAACCTTTCATGAAATTTAAAAATAAATAAATAAATAGAGACCTTACAGGTGTTGTTCTGATTGGATGGGACTGTTGTTCTTGTAAGAAGAGAATGAAATCAGGGATAAGCACATATAGAAATAAGGCCATGTGAGGGTAAGCAGAAAGGCAGCCATCCCCAGCAAAGAAGAGGAATCTCAGGAGAAATCATTCCAGCAAACATCTTGACCTTGGACTCACCTTCCAGAACTGTGAGAAAATCAATTTTTGTTGGTAAGTCTCCCAGTCTGTCGTATTTCACTGTAACAATTTTAGCAGATGAACACAGCTCTCAGAAGAGTCTGCCAGACTTTTATCTCACCATTCTGGTTATTTATCTGCAGTGCCTATAGACTAATTCTTCCCAAAGGCAATCTATTATTTGTTGCTCAAAACTTGACTAGGAGACAAAGCTATACTTAGAACATTCTGATGAGGACGTACTACTCAGTTTACTGAAATGTATTTCCCAGCACTAGTCTTTGAACATTTATTACATAAGAATCTGTGTCTTTATCAGGTGAGAGCCAAATCAAGACAAAAATCAGATTTTATGGATCTTTTCCTGGTGACAAAAGTATTCCCCACAAAGACTCAGCAATTCAGAGGTAGTAATTTTTTCATGATTGAAAATGAACACTAGATGGAATTTTGATCTCCTCATATTTCACATAGTTTCATAACACTATGAATTTTTCTTTTTACCCATCCCTCCTCACACTATCACTTTCATTCCATACAAATGCAGTCTTCGCTGTTACAGTTTTTCAGGAGCTGTCATAAAACTTGGGGAGACCTACATAATAAGTGGAGGAATACAGACTCACCCCAGTAAGATGGAAGAGTCTTGTTATCAGCTGGCTAACTTTGACTCTATCGGTTTACTTATTTTTCATATTTTTTGTTCAGTGTTCAAAGCACTGAGAGGGCATTCCTATACTCTGCACCCCTGACATCAGAACTTTATGCCTCTTCTTTTCCAGATGGGCAAACAACATAAGCTCAAAACAAGCCACAATGTGGAAAAGATTAAAAGAGTCTGAGGACTATGGTGGGAAGGGAGGGGTAAGAAGGTTAAAGAAGCCTCCCAGGGAGGGTCATACCCTTGGGATCTTCCACAAAAACTTTTCCCATGAATTAAGGGTTAAAATGGTTTTAACACGATTACAAGCTACCTTGTATCACATCTAATCCCAGAGGCTTTCTTATGGACTATATTATGGAAAAGAAAATTTTAAAGTGAAAGCAGAAACTGATGGCAAATTCTTCAAAAAAAAAACTCTGAGTCCACACAAAAATCAAGCAACTGTTTTCCATTTTACCTCCCCTTTCTTCTCCAACAGAGAAAAAAAAATCTTGCTTTCCACAATGCCAAAGTCAAGAAAGCAATAAAGATCAAAGTTAGACCAATCAACCTAAAACTTGCTATCATCTTTGTCCTCCTCTCTCAATAACATTTGTAATGTTAAGCTTAAATTCATTAATCATCTTAAAATGAATGATTGATCATTCTTAAGATACCATTTTTAGTCTTACATATTTAAGTTGTTTAGCAACCTTCTTGTGACATTTGTTATATATTTTGTATCTACTTAGAACTTTTTCTTGAAAATTTAGGTTTAATCTGTAATTAGTAACCTTTGAAACCCTACTAAATTACAAAATTTGCTTTCTCAATAGCATTTTCCTAGATCAGATAAAAAAAATTTAAGTAATATGGCAAATATGCTAGTGTGTTAGCAAAAAAGTACCTACGCAAATATTTTTAAAACACTGTTTAAATGATTCAAATTAGTAAATCTTTTTGAGGTCATTAGCAAATATATTCTGGTTTTTACACCTTAAAGAGAGCCTCATAAGCCAATGCTAAGTTACAGATAGTATAGGCCAAGTTGTAAAACAAGACTTGTGTGTATGTGTGTGTGTGTGCCATTCCTGGGACTTGAACTCAGGGCTTAGACACTGTTCTGAGCTTTTTGTCAAGGCTAGTGTTGTACCACTTTGAGGCACAGCTATACTTCTGGCTTTTTCTGTGATTAATTGATGGTAAGAGTTGTATGGACTTTCCTGGCCCACGTGGCTTTAAACTGTGAGTAGCTATCACTATAGGCATGAGCCATCAGCACTGGACTTACAAGACATTTTAGAAGACATCTTTAGACTAAGAGCTACCCAATAGTTCCTTTCAGAATCTCCTGCTCAACCTCAGCCTTTGCTTAATTACAAAATTATGTCAATCATGATGCTCATTGTAAATTTTGTATCAAGTGAATCTAGGTGTTACATTAAACCTGGAATATAAATGAAACACTTGAAAAAGTTTTGCATGGCCTTTGTAAACAGATGTTTGATCTGAAATCACTCCTACAGCAAGTATATAGATCTGGTCATTCTCTGTACATAATGTCAAAGTAATTGTCTTGATCATTGATAAAATGTTGCTGTAGGGGTTATAAAATCTGTTATTACAGCATGTTAGAACTTTGCAAAATGGCTAATGTCTAATCAACACATATTTAGTTTACTCAACAAGAATTTATTAAGTATAGTTAAAATCTATGAAGGAAGAGATGATGTATTTCTTTGAGAAGGGAAATGTAAATTGATTTCATTAAAGTAAATGTATTATATTTTCAACAAAATAATGTTTCAAAGTTTCTATGCTATGTTATCAATATACCCTTAACTCTTTTCCAGATTTGTTAAATTATTAAATAAGGCTAAGACTAATACTCTTGTTGTCAGATTTTTTTTTGGTTGTGGGGCTTGAACTCTGGCCTGGGCGATGTCCCTCAGCTCTTCAGCTCAAGCCTAGTGCTGTATCACTTGAGCCATTGCGCCATTTCCAGATTTCTGATGGTTTATTTGAGATAAGAGATACAAGTCTCACAGACTTATCTTTTCAGGCTGGCTTTGAACTTCAATCTTCAGATCTTAGCCTCCTGATTAACCAGTATTATAGGTGTGAGCCACCAGCACCCAGCTATCAGATTTTTTTTATTCTTCATTTATTTTATCTTTCGTTTTACTCTTGTTATGAGTTGTTTCATTCTTTGTTAGTGTAAGCATAATTTTAGTATTACAAATTCCTTCCTATTATTAAAATAATTAGTAAAATGGTAAAAAAATGAATGCTTATACTACTTAAAGCTAAACTGAAATAATATATGTGAAAAATCTAATATAAATACATAAATTGGCATATATAAAAATTAACATATAAGTATTTATGGGCCATTCTAATAAGATTGACCAAGTTCCTTTAATTTATATTTCTTACTTAATAACTTAAAGATTGAAGTATAATGTAAAATATAGTACATGCTGATAAGAAAGAATAATATAATATTAAGTAATTCAGAGAGTTTTGTTTACTACTTGAAAAAAATAGAATTTTATATTCCATCTGACTTAAACATTAGTTAGAACTTAATAGATATTTGTTAGCTTAATAAATGATATATATTTGATTAATCATTTTCATATATCCATATAGTTTCATTTTTTATATTTCTTGTAATTTATAATTTTTCAATCCAAATTTCTTAGCATTTATGACCAAATTCACTATTATCTACATGCAAGAACTAAAAAGGAAGCTTTTGCTTAAAGTAGTTTAAAGGAACAATTTCTATACAAGCCTCACTTTCTCTTTTGAAGCTGATGAACTATTCTTCCTGAGAAAATTTCCGTTTTCACTTTGTAATAAGGCAGAATCTTCCAGGTGGTAGCCCAGCTTCAGGCCCTTGGCCAACTTTCCCAGAGAAAGCTGGTTCACAAGAGTTTCTAAACCATAGATTCACAAGAGTTTCTAAACCATAGCTTCAAGTGGAGGAACTTGGGGGTTGTAAAATTCAGAGAACATGGTTGCCTAAATCATTAATTTATGGGGTAAACTATATAATTAAGATTAATACTGAGGGCTGGGAAAGTGACTCAATGGTAGAGTGCTTGCCTTGCCTGCATGAGGCCCTGGGTTTGATTCCTCAACACCACATAAGCAGAAAAAGCCAGAAGTGGTGCTGTGGCTCAAGTGGTAGAGTGCTAGCCTTGAGCTGAAGAGCTGAGGGACAGTGCCCAGGCCCAGAGTTCAAGCCCCAAGACAGACAAAAATTAAAAAAAATTTTTAAAGATTAATGCTGAGAATTTAAGCATTGTCCACCAGCAGTAAATTAATTAGACTTTAGGTCCTATCTGAAGTACAGTATGACACTGAATCTGCCCTAGATCAAGAGTAACATTCCTGAGCAGTGGAAGTCAGGAGTGAAGTTTGATTGTATAATACTTGAGCAGCTGTGCAAGTATATTCACAAACATGTCTGTAAAAGTGTGGGCTATATTTTCCAAAAGGGAAAAAAGTCTATTCTCAGCTTAGATCTTATTTAGCAACTTACTATTCCACCCAAAGTAAGTGTTCTGTAAACTATCATACCACCCCAGAGGCTGACCCTGGCACACAATTGTGAAGACAAATGCAGAGATTAAAGATGTAAGGCCATGCAAATATAATTGGAAGTTATTCTTCAATAATAAGGACACAGGAGCAAACATTCTGAAGAGAATAATAGAGGTCTGTGATAACATTCTGAATTTAAGATGACTTTCAAGAAGACTAAAATTAAAAAGCAAGGACAAGCTCAATGAAGAAGGAAGGAACCAGACCAAAACAGAATGGCTACGAATAGTCACCCAGAAAAATTTTTAACAGGACATGGACAGCTTAAGAAAAGAAGTTGGATCCAGAATGGGGACACATCTATTAGCTATGCTTGGCTAAGAACTATTTCTCACCAACTTTTGATGAAAGAAAATTGCAAATGACCTCAAAATCCTCATATATCATTTATGGTTTGTTATATATTACATTTAAATCAGTTATGTATCTAGTTATCATTCTAGACATTGACTCAGGAATTTAAATGTGATTATTTTGTAATATTCAGAGAATTCCTCCAGGTAAGATTTTAGACCACAGCAGTAAAATTTTTAATACTATTTGGGGAGAGCAAATAAGTAGGAAATCTACTTAATTAACTATTTTGGGCAGTAAAAGAGGGGAGGAAGTGCTAATATCAGAGCTTGAACTCAGGGTCTCCTGCTTGCTGAGCTACCTTGCTCAGAGGTGTGTTCTGACACTTTAGTCATGCTTTCAACTAGCCTTTTTTGCCGGTTATTTAGAGATAGGTATATAGAATCACAATGGTTGCTTAATAATAGATATGGATTTCTGAACTTCAGAAAGGTAAATTTGTGTTGTATTAAGCCACAATATTTGACATAATTTGTTATAGAAGCAACAACAGTCTTCACTTAATACCTCAGAAAATTTTATATTAACATTACTGCTACATAAATTTGCATGAAGTTTTTGGTGGAAATTTTTTCTACAATGTCAGTTACTTGGTCAAGATATCAAGTGGTGAGCTCAGCTAGATAAATTCCACAAATAATAAAGTTAAGACTCAGAGTTTGAATCTTATTTTTGCTCATTTAGTTCTGCTCTATGAAGATATGATACTCTTCCATCAATCATAAACTATCATAAGAAGGTGTAGTGTTTCAGTTGCCAGTATTTGTTTGCCCAACAGAGTCCTTTGTGCAAAATAGCTAGTGGACAAAAATTAGTTGAATGAATGAATATGCTTCCTACAGGAAGTGACTAGAAAGTTCAGATAAACCATTTCTATCACACTAGGTATTCACTAAATACAAGGTCTATTTATTGTTTTGTCAGTAATGGGGTTTGAACTCAGGACCTACGCACTGTCCCTGAGCTTTTGTTCTCAAGGCTAGCACTCCCACTTTGATCCACAGTTCCACTTCCAGTTTTCTGGTGGTTAATTGGAGATAAAAGTCTTACAGGCAGTACTCAGAGGAAACCTTACACCTCTGAGTGCTTTTATCAAGAAATTGGAGAAAACTAAAATACTTCAATGATGCACTTCAATCTCCTGGAAAAGAAGGAACAAAACAAATTCCAAATAAATAGGTGGAAACAAATAATGAAAATTAAATCAGAAATAAATCAATTAGAGATTAGAAAAACCAATGAAAGAATCAACCAAAGAGCTGGTTCTTTGGAAACATTAACAAAATTGATAGACATTTAGCAAATGACTAAAAATAGAAGAGAACACACACAAATTAAAAATATTAGAAATGATAATGGGAACATCACAACAGAAATATGCAAAAATCCAGAACATTAGTTTGCAAACCATTATGCCAACAAGTTTAAAGATTCTGGGAGAAAAGGAAGCTTTCCTATAGAACATTGATAACCCAAACTGAACCAAGAAGATTTAACTCAACTAAATAGATCCATAATAAGTAATGAAATTGAAATGGCAATAAAATACCTACCATCCAAGAAAAGCCCAGGACCAAATGGATTCACAGATGAATGCTATAACGTATTCAAAAAAGAATGCATTCACATACTTCTCAAACTCATCAACAAAATAAAGAAGGAAAGATCACTACCCAACTCATTCTATGGAGCTAGTATAACACTCATCCCAAAACTAGATAGGGACCCATGAAAGAAAGAGAACTATAGACCCATCTTTTTGATGAATATTGATGCAAAACTCCTCAACAAAATTCTGGCCAACTGAATTCAACGACTAATCAAAAAATTCATACATTACAGTCAAACAGGAATCATTCCTGGGTTGTAAAGCTGGTTCAAAATACACAGTCAATTAATGTAATTCAACACATCACAAAAGCAAGGACAAGAATCACATGTTCCTCTCAATAGATGCAGAGAAAACTTTTGACAAGATTCAACAACCCTTTATGATAAAAGCTCTGGAGAAGCTAGGAATCTATGGAACATAACTCAATCTAACAAAAACTGTATATGATAAACCCACAACCAGCATTACACTTAATGGCAAAGAATTAAAACCATTCCCACTAAATAAGGAATACGACAAGGATGTCCACTTTCTCCACTCCTCTTCAACATAATGCTGGAAATTCTAGAAAGAGCAATAAGCAAGAGAAACACATAAAAAGGATCCAAATAAGGAAAGAAGTTAAGTGATCCCTCTGCAAATGCCATGATCCCGTGTTTAAAAGAAACCCTCACCCAAGCTTTGGCAGAGCAGCAGGTTTTTAAATTAACCCACAAAAATCAGTAGCCTTCCTCTATGCCAATAATGAGAAGAGTAATGTTCCAAACAGCCTCAAAAATTAACTTAACTGAAGTGTAAAGGATCTCTATTATGAAAACTTTAAAACTCTGAAAAAAGAAATTGAAGCAGACCTAAGGAAATGAAAAACATTCCATGCTCCTGATTGGGAAGAATTAACATAATAAAAATGAGAATTCTACCCAGAGCAATATACAAATTCAATGCAATATTCATCAAAATCCCAACAACTATCTTCAAAGAAATAGAGAAATCAATCCAAAAATTTGTATGTAATAATAAAAGACCCAGAAGAACAGAGCTGGAGGAATATTGATACCAAAATTCAAGCTTTATTACAAAGCCATAGTAATAAAAACAGCTTGCTACTGACACAAGGATAGGCCTAAGAACCAATGGAACAGAATAGAAGACCCAGAAATAAGCCCACAAACATATAGCCTCCTAATAAAACAAAAACACAGATTGGAAAAAAAGCCTCCTTAATAAAATTGGCTATCTATATGCTTAAAACTGTAGCTAGATACCTACATATCATCTTGCACCAGAATCAACTCTAAACGTATCAGAGACCTCGATAAAAGACCAGATACTGTGAAAATATTACAGGACGAGGTAGAGGAAACTCTAAGCCTCTTAGCCACTGGGAAAACTTCCTAAACAAAGATCCAGAATCACAACAAATCAAAGAAAGGCTGGATGCCTGGCACTATATGAAACTGAAGAGCTTCTGCTTAGCAAAAACCAAAGCTATCAACATAAGTAGAAAGCCCCCAAAATGAGAGAAAAATATTCATTAACTATACATCAGACAAGGACTTCATATACAAAATATACTTAGAGCTCAAAAAATTACACTCTACCAAATTAAACCCTCAAAAACACAACAACCCAATCAATAAATGACCTAAAAACCTAAAGAGAGACTTCTCAGAGGAAACAGACACATGAAGAAGTGTTCAACATCTCTGACCATAAAAGAAATGCAAATCAAAACAACTTTGAGATTCCACCTCTTTCTAATTAGATTGACCATTATCAGGAAACTAACAATAACTATTGCTGGCAGGTGTGGCCAAAATGGAACCCTATTACATTGTTGATGGGAATGTCATCTTGTTTATCCACTCTGGAAAGCTGTATGGAGGTTCCATAAAAGAACAAATATAGAACTTCCTTATGCCCCAACAATTCCATTCCTGGGTATTTATCCAATGGACCAAAAGCCAGGCCAAACTAAAGCTATCAGCACAACCATGTTTATTGCAGCATTGTTTATCATAGCCAAGATATGGTATCAACCTTGATGCCCTTCAGTAGATGAATGGATCAAG
Organism: Dipodomys ordii; assembly: GCF_000151885.1. Lineage (NCBI taxonomy): Eukaryota > Metazoa > Chordata > Mammalia > Rodentia > Heteromyidae > Dipodomys > Dipodomys ordii. Next base: position 28,292,822 of record NW_012267225.1, read on the forward strand.
AAAATTTGGTGTGTGTGTGTCTGTGTGTGTGTGTGTGAGTTCTACTCATCCATCAGGAAGAATGATATTGTACCATTTGTAAGGAAATGGAAAGACTTGGAAAATACTATGTTAAGTAAAGTTAGCTAGAACCAAAGAAACATAGGCTGCATGGTTCCCTCATTTGTGGTAACTAGAATGTGCCTATAAATCTACAAGTGAATGCAATGAATGACAAAAACAATAAATAAAACCAGAACATGATAAGTTATAGGAGACTCTAATCATACAGAGGCCAAAGAAGGCTAAGCATAAGAGTAATGGGCAAAGGCTCAATAGTGATGGACAGATTATTATATAAAATAATATTTTGTATGTTCTTCCTCCAGTGGTATATTGCTGTTATGACTGTATTTGATTTTGTATATACATCTTGTATGTATATTTATCTAATTTGGGAAGGGAAAGGGGAATAACAAAATGCTGAAATGAGTTCCAAAAAAAAGGAAATGGGGCTGGGAATGTGGTTCAGTGGTAAAGTGCTTGCCTTGCATGCATGAGGCCCTGGGTTCCATTCCTCAGCACCACACAAGCAGAAAAAGCTGGAAGTGGCACTGTGGCTCAAGTGGAAGAGCACTAGCCTTGAGCTGAAGAGCTGAGGGACATTGCCCAGGCCCAGAGTTCAGGCCCCAAGACTGAAAAAATAAAAAAAAGGCATTCTTCCGTTGCCATTGTTGCTGTTTTGTTCTTTTTCTTTTGTATTGTTTGTTACTTTGTATTTGGGAGGGCAAAGGAGGATTTATAAAAGGTTGAACAAGGATAAACATAAAACAGTGATACCAGAAACTATGTAGAAAATGAACTGAGTGTCTTTTTAAAATTTTATTTTCTTGTAAAGATGCTCTATAAAGAGGTTAAAGTTACATCAGTAAGGTAATGAATACCACTCTGGAAAGCATTATGGAGGTTCCTCAAAAGAGTACACCTAGAGCTCCCCTATAACCCAGCAATCTCACTTACTGGCATTTACCTAAATGATCACAAACAAGGCCATACTAAAGCTACCAGCACAACTATGTTTATCACAGCATTGTTCACCATAGCTAAGATATAGAACCAAACCAGATGCACCTCAGTAGATGAAAGGATCAAGAAAATATGATATATATCACATATATCATATATATATTTATATATATATATATGAATTCTATGCTTCCATCAGACAGAACTATATTGCTCCATTTGTTAGGAAATGGAAGACTTGGAAAAAATCATTTTAAGTGAAGTAAGCCAGACCCAAAGTAGTATAGGTCCCATGGTTTCCCTTATTTGCAATAATTAGTATATGTCTAGGATAATCTTATCAGATGAGCAGAAAAGCTCATATGACCATATAAGATGATGTTAAATGAAATGAACCCAAAGATATGGACACAGGAGGTTTTTCTTTGATGTTGTTGTTTTTAATGTACTATGTAATTTTTTTCTTTGTTTCTTTTGTATGTTCTTCTCCCTGTTGTCACTGTATTTGATTTTGATACCTTACATCTTTATATACATTTTTCTAATTTGGGGAGGGTAAGGAGCATAACAGAACACTGAAACAAGGTCACAAGATGACCCATTGCAACAATGATACCCACAAGACACTATGTTGGCAAAGAACCTCACAACTTTGTCCAGGGGAGGTGGGGGTGGTAAAGAAGGAAAGAGATAGTGGGAGGAGGTAAACTTGATACCTTATGGGTGGGATAGGAGGCAAAGATTGGGAGAGAGATGGAAGGGGAGAAAATGGTTCAAAAAGAATTGTACTGATTGTATCAGATTCATGTAACTGTAACCCCTCTGTATATGTACTTTTCCTGCCTGGGCTGGCTTTGAACTGTGATTCTCAGATTTCAGCCTGTTGAGTTAGCCAAGATTATAGGCAAGAGCCACAGGCACCTGGCAATACATAAATATTTTCCAATATATACATGCCTTACAATGTACAACATTACAAAACAGAAGGCTAAATATATGACATTATCTGCTAATATTGAAAGGTAGAAAGATTTAAAATTGACTAGTCCTTTTTCTTCCTTTCATGCATCGTCCCTGAGGCTTAGTGAAATCTTTCTGTTGTCCTGAATGTTTGAGAGTGCATAAATTCCAAATTCTGGCCTTTTTCACTCATCTTTTATAAGAAATCCTCACAGATCTATCCAATGGTACAGTAACCATTGCTGTTACAAAGAGTCCCCTTAAAAGGCCCGGTTTTCAGAAGCTTAGTCCCCAGCTAGTGGTAGAAGGTTCTGGAAATGTGTGGAGATAGACTTTAGCTGGAGGAAGTGTGTCCTTGGGGCTTCTTGTTGCTGGTTCTTCCTGTTTGGTTCTCTGCCTCCTGACTGCAATGAAATGAATAACCTCCTCTTCTCCATGATCCTTCTACCACGTGTTTCTGCCTTATCACAGGGCCAGATTCAACAAAGCCAAGGACCACAGATGAAAACCCCCTTAATTACAATTTACAACAAATCCTTCCTACTTTAAATTGTTTCTGTTTGGTATTTTTCATCATGATGAGAAAAATAACTAATACAGAGAGAAGGAAACATTGAAGAAACTTAAATATAAAAATATAAAATGTAACAATGTTAAAGTTATCATCTGTTTCTCAGAAATAAACTGCCTACCTTACATCCACTAAACAGAATTCAGAGTAGGAATCAGAACTTCTTGCAAACATATCACTATCTCTCATGAAGTAATAAAGTTGGAATAGATGGGCCACATGTCTAGTATATTTGAGGATAATAGAATCAGTGGAACCGCTCAATATCCTCTCAAACTAAAGTTGGGAGCCTTTCACAATAAGAATTATTTAAACCACTGTAAACAACTAGGAATGAGAGTAAGGATAGGAATCATATTTTGCTCTCCTTTCACAAAGCAGCTGAAGAATATTATGCTGTTATTTCAATAACACCACACTGATAACAGACTCTATTCAAAATTTAATAAAGCATTACTCTGTTAATCAAAACATGACTATGAGGCTTGGACTGTTGCAGGATAGCTGAATAATGTGAACAAAAGAGAAATGGGACTCTGTGTGAATATCAACTCTACAAAACAAATAACATCTCGTTACACATGCATCAGTTAAAGGCAGGAACTTAAAAGCCATTCTCAGTTTACTTTTGTCAAGCTCTTTGCCAGGGAAGCATTGGAATCAAAAATGCAAAGCAGGTGTATAGAAAATTCAGTCAACAAAGTGCTATACACACTTAAGATTATGCATATATTTTGTTTATTTGAAGAAATTATCTACTTAAAATTTGTTCAAAGCACATAGAGATGTCACATGTTTATGTGGACAGTAGCAATAAAATTATCATTATACATGTAGAGAAATTATACATTAATTTTAAATTTATATTTTTATAGACTTCAGTTTTTTTCTTCTAATTGAGAATATGAAACCGGTAAATAAACCATTGGTATTCCTAACTCTGCTACTTATAGACTGCAAAGTATTTGTAGAGCACTTAGCACACTGAGTTGTAAGACTTTAATGAAGCAATGTTTAAACCTTACAAACTTACTATTACTTTTCAGAAAACAGGATTCATTGAAAAGTTTTAAAAGTAAAAGCTAAGAAGTCCTGAACTCAATTCATAAATATATTTTGAGAATCATCAAATCTAAACTTGCTTATCTTGATTTATTCTAATCTTTAAAAAATATTTACTTGCAAACCATTATAACCTGGATTGTCAAAGCAGTTTACTTAGGCAAGTTCATTAAGCAAGTTAATGTCATTTTAGCATCTGGTTCATCCACAAGCTAATTTTTCGGGTCAAATGGATGCCTTACATGGACAATGAGTGATAGAGTTAGAAATTTAATATAACAAAAATACATAGGAACACTACTGGGTTAACATGTTTTAATAGTAACAAAATGCCAAATATATATTCTTCAAGTTTAACTGTTTGTGTCAATCTTTTAAATTTTTTGGGTTTAGTTTCCCTTGAATGATCGTATGCAGTTTAGAAGTCTCAGAATTTTCCTGTCATCTAGTCTTTTCCTAGAAATCAAGATCACTAAAAAAATTTAACTTTAGTGAAATAACAGTTGACTGTTTTAGGACTGTTTATAAAATAAGCAAGCAAGCAAACAAACAAACCAGTGTGAGATATTTGGGGTAAGGATTAGATAGGAAATACTCGGATCTGGGAAATATAAAACACAGCAAACCCTGCCAGGAATCTTGGAGCTAAGGAGAGTTTTTATGACAAGTAAAGCTGGTAAGTGTTAGATTTAGGCAAGAATCTGGGCTATCTCATTTCATGCACAGCAATGAAAAAAGGCCTGAGCATCTAGAATGTGAAAGATAGATGGGCTACTATCCAAGGAAAGATCAGATCACATTACAGCCAGAGTGGAAGGCTTGAATCATTGAACAGCCTTTTGAGAGTTTTGCTTCCACTTCTTACAAGATCTTGAGCTTAAAGTTTTTCTCATATATGCTACAAAATTCTGGGAAGACAACTATACTATATGATCAATTCTTTATCCATAGCTGTTAAACTACAGTCATAACCATTGCTTTTTTCTATCTTTGTGTTCTCTTTCATGCTTGTACTACTAAGCTCTTCTTCAATGTTACTAAAGAGGAAGTCCAAAATCATTACAATTCTAGGCTCTTCCTGTTCTTCTTTAATCAGAGCTTTAAAAATTCTCTTCTTCAAAATTTACCCAGTCTGCTATAGTTTAGACCTTACATGTCTCCCAATGGCTCATGTGTTGGAGATTTAGTCCCAGGAAGATACTTTTAGGAGGGTGTAGAACCTTTCAGAGGTAGGACTTAGTTTTCCCTAGGTCATTGGTATGCCCTCAAAACAGATTATAGGACCCAGCTCTTTCTTTTATCTCTTTGTTTCTTGGCCATGAGATTTTGCCCTGTAGTGGCACTCTCATTATGATGTGTTTCTTTCCTATGGGCCCCAAGCAACAGAAACAATAGAATATGGATTGGAACCTCTGTAAATAAGAAAAAGGGCAATTTCCTTATGAGTTGATCATCTTAGGTATTTGGGAAGCTGACTCATAGCCCACATGCTGAATCTGGCATTTGTTGCTAAAATGATTCTTCCTCTCAGTTATTCAGTCAGTTAGTACATCCTTCAGCTATTTCATCAACAGATCATAAGACTATGTGTTCTTGAGTGATAAAAATATCAGACAACACAAGATCTCTGCTGTAATAAGGCTGCATTCCTGTGGTTGGACTGGTCCCAGAAGGAGTTGTTGAGAGGGTGCATTGGTTTCTTAGGGCTTCTACATCAAGGTACCATAGATAGTGCTGGCTTAGATAATAAAACTAGTTGCTCAGAATGGTGCAGTTTAGAAATCTGATGTCAGTGTGTCAACAAGGATGTTTTCTTCTTAAATTTCTCTCTTGGTCATGTAGTTATTTATCTTTTGCTTATGTCCCTATGTCTTTATATTGTCACAGCTTAGAAATGTTTGTATCCAGCCTCTTCTTGTAACAACTGGATTGGATTATCGTTTATCTTTATGGCCTTATTTTAACTTAAATACCCTTTTCTTTTCTTTCTTTCTTTTTTATTGTAAAAATACTGTACAGAGGGGTTACAATTACATGGGGAAGATAATGAATAAATTTCTTATCAAGCATTGTAGCCTCCTCCTTTGTTTCCCCTTCCCATCCCTTCCCATCCTCCCCCCTCCCAACCCCGCACCCAATCCTCCCCGCCGCCCCCCCACCAAAGTTGTAAAGTTCGTTTTTGAGATTACGACTTGTACATCTCATTGTTGCAATGGATCCACCTGTATCCCTATTTAAAGGATTTGTTTTTCCCCTTCCCCTTTAAATACCCTTTTCAAGACTCTATCTGAAAATAGTCACTTCTATGAATAGAATCACTACAAAATTCATGTGTCGAAGACTTAATCACTAACATGAGTACACAGTAGTCTTCCCATATCTCCAGGGAATGTGTTTCAAGACCCCTAATAGATGCAGGAAGCCATGAATATAGGTAGTAGTAAACATTTTATTTATTATTTCTTTTTGTACATATAATACATACTTTATCACTTGCTTAGAAATATATTTTAGTTTGAGGTAGGGAAGTAAAGCTAACATGATTTTTTCCTTCATAATTTCATGGATAGATGTTTTGTTCATACCACAGAACTTAGCAACCCCAGTGTGACTTTTTCTTTCCTCAACTCAAGAATATTTGCTCTTTCACTTAAAGGAAGTACTTTCTGGATTTGGCATATACATATTGTCAACATCACTGCTTCTTTGTTTTGGGGCTACTACAAAGTAAAATAACAGTTACTTGAACACAAGCTCGTCAATAGAGTGATAGTCAAATAGAGTGATAGTCACTTTGATAGCCCTTGGCTACTAAGTGACAAGTAAGAAAATAGCATATACAATATGGTTACACTGGACAAAGGGCTGACTTGTGTTCAAGACAGGACAGTGTAGGATGGCAAGAGATTTTTATCTACTGCATAAAATGACTATGAATTATTTATCTTTAGAATATTAGATATTTTCAGATCACAGTTGATCTGGGTAATTAAAACAATGGAAAGTGAATCCATGGATAAGAAATAGCTATTGTATTGGACAGTGAGCTTTCAGGGAAGTGATAAAGCTACATGAGACTGTAAAGGTAAGCTTAAATCCTACTTGACCAGTGTCCTTAGAAGAAGAGACTCCAGAGAATCACGCACAGAGGGAAAAGGCTATGTTAAAAGAAGGGAAAATGGTAAATGACAAGATCAAAATCAGGAGGCAAAACCAGACAAAGGGTAAGGGGACTAAATCTCACAAAAATGGTAGCAACCTTCAACAGGTTTCAAAAGATAAGTGAAAAGATACAATTGTCTGTTTCAAAACTGGGGAATGTTTGGCCCACAAGCTATTTAAGGGGGAAAAGCATTTGCCCCATGGCCAGAGAAATACATGATTCTTCTAAGCTTCTTTAGCTACCTGACTGTACTGGTAATTTTGTATGGACTGTAAATGACGTTAAAAATAACCAAATAGCTGTTGGTACAAAAAAGGCTCCCCAATCCTGTCTGGATTATAAAGGGGCTAATAGGGAATTAACAAAAATAAGAGGTAAGATCTGAGGTAACATATTATGAGATAGAAGAAAGTGAGTTAATATATCTGTTGATAGAAGAGCCCTGAGAAACTGCTGGTTGTTTAGATACTGGGAATAAAGAAAAGGGTATTAGTGGATTATATTTAAGTTTTCAGCTTGACAATTGGGCAGAAAATAGAAGACATTTATTCTGATTAAAAATGTTTGATAGTAAAAATGAAAAATAAATTGATGTTTTACCTATGAAATTAAGTGTAAATACTTTTACACTTTGAGTGACCAAATAAAATGAGATCTTCAGTCTATTTTTGTGGGTTTTTTTGTAAATATCTATCTCTTGATTTTTTAAAAATGTTATGCAGGTCCAAATTTTATTTAGTTTTTCTTGCCTTATTTTCTTTTTTGGTAATATGTGCAAATGTCTAGTAATTCTGCTAAAGCAGAATTCTCATAGGTATAAATATTCTTAGGGAAAGTCAACTTGGAATGACACCTTCAAAATCAAGTTTAAGGAATGGAAATGAGGATTCATTTTTATAAATGTAACATATTCATGAATCATTCTTCTATACGTAAAGCATTATATATACATTCATCTTTTTCTATATAGCAGTGATCTTTCATACTCTTTGAGGTAAATTAGTAATTAGAGGACCTTTAAATTTCAAGCATAATTGAAATTTCAAGCTTTTAATATTTAAGTATATTTTAAAGCTCCTTTAAAAAACAGGTTGTGGTACTAATATAAATTGCTTTTAGAAATAGTATCATTTCAATTTTCTCTTGATTTTTTTTTTAAATTTTGAGCATAAAGGAAAGGACTAGAGGAACACTAAAGAATAGTTCCATGTGGCCAAAAGGGAACCCTACTGCATTGTTAGTGGGAGTGTAAACTTGTTCAACCACTTTGGAAAGAAGTATGGAGGTTCCTCAAAAGACTACACATAGAGCTCCCCTATGACCCAGTAATCTCACTTTTGGACATTTACCCAAATGATCACAAATAAGACCATACTAAAGCTACCAGCACAACTATGCTTATTGCAGCATTATTTACCATAGTTAGGATATGGAAGCAACCCAGACGCCCCTCAGTAGATGAATGAATCAAGAAAATGTAGTATATGTATATATGTGTGTGTGTGTATATATTTATATACACACACCCAAACACAATGGAATGCTATGCCTCTATCAGAAAGAATGACACCACCCCATTTGTTAGGAAATGGAAAGACGTGGAAAAAAATTATATTTAGTGAAGTAAGCCAGACTCAAAGAAACATAGGTCCCATGGTTTCCCTTATTTACAATAACTCTAAGACAAGCAGAAAAGGTCAAAACTATGTACATATGACCATATAATCTGATGCTAAGTGAAATGAACCCTAAGTTAAGGACACAGAAGTTTTATCTTTGTTGCTGTTCTTGTTAATGTACTTGTAATGTATTATGTGATTTTGTTTGTTTCTTTGGTATGTTCTTCCCCCGAGGCACAACCCCTGTTGTAACTGCATTTGATTCTGGTGTCCTGCATCTTATATCTACATTTTTCTAATTTGGGGAGGAGAAGGGAAATAACAAAATGTTGAAATAAAGATACAGGATAACCTATTGTAACAATGAGATGTAGAAGACACCATGTTGAAAACAAACTTTACTACTTTGTGAGGAGGGTAGGGGAGGGATGGTAAGGGAAAAATAAAAGAGGGTATAACAATGCTGGACAGGAAATGGACTCATTACCTTGCTCATATAACTGTAAACCCTCTACAGTATCTTTACAATAAAAATATATATTTAAAATAAATAAAAACACAAAATGACTTAGGGCCAAGTTTCTAACTTGAATGATAAGATATTAATAATGTCATCAACTAAAGTAGAAAAATATAAATAAGAAGAGGTGGAGATGGAATCTTTTGAACAAGCTGCATTTGAGGTATGTATGGATGTCTGCCATACTGTTAGAATCTCACAAAAGAGGTCAAGAATAGAAGCAAACATTTGAAATTTACTAGTCCATGATGAGAGATGAACTTCAAGAGTATGAGGTTGTCAGAGGAGAAAGAGTGGACTGATAAGATTAGAGGGTCACCTGCTTTCACTGTATTTGATGTTGGTATAATTTGTGGAGGGGGAGGGAAAAAACAAATCGTTTAAATAGGGTTATAGATGGACCCATTGCAACAATGAGATGTACAAGTCGTTATATCGAAAACGAACTTTACAACTTTGGTGGGAGGGAACGGGGGAGGAGGATTGGGTAGGCGGATGGGGGGGAGGATGGAAAGGGGAAACAAAGGAGGAGGCTACAATGCTTGATAAGAAATATACTCATTATCTTGCCCATGTAATTGTAACCCCTCTGTACAGTATTTTCACAATAAATAAATTAATTAATTAAAAATAAATTTAAAAATAAAAAAATATAAAAGATTAGAGGGTCAAATATACAACCTTCAGAATCATCAATTGAGAGGCTTAAAATAGAACAAGCTGTCTGGTAGTAACAATGATATACAATCATAATATTATAGTATAGCATACAGGATAGAGATTTAACTAAAAAGACCTCCTAAATATCTTCTTTTAAACAAGGCTGAGGGAGTTTTACAATATGAAACATGGAAACATATTTTGACAGAAGTTGCTATCATTCTTATACTAATTATATTTTATTTTTGTTCAAACAGCAATCAAAATATCAGTACTAATTTGTTATAATTGGGAACAAAGCCAAAGAATTCATGTATACACATGTACATGCACTTGTCCACAAAAAAATGTATACATAACCTCACAGAATATAACACTAAACATCTAAAACTCTGCAGCTCAGCCTTGCTTTTGTTAACTTCATTTAAAAACATAATCTCTCAAGGGAAGTTGCAAAACACTTTGAAAGTGACCACATACTATCTGTCGGTAATCTACAGCAACAAGGAATCTTTCTAATGGTTTGCCTATTGCAGGAAAAGAAATCATAAAGTAATTTTACTAGCGTGTTTACCAAGCTTGAAATACGAGCATATAATGCTTACAAACATTATCAAATATACTCAGGAATAACTACTATAAATGGCTCCCCATGTCCCTGAAAAGATGATATTGGTAAGTATATTATAGAAAAGATGTATTAATCTGATCTTTTGCATTGTTAGATTCCTATTTCTCTTATTATTATCAGATTTCTTTAATTTTTTTATTGCAAAATCTAGATTACTGGTTTAAAATTAGTAATGGTTCAAAACTGGTTTATCAAAGGATAAAATTCTTGATTGTGAAAATCAATTAGTTTAAATAGTTAGGAATATAATAAAAATAATAATAACTATAATTTGTGAGCAATACAGCATGTGAACTTACAAATATAAAAATTCTATTCATGCATCTAAGAAATACGATCTCAAAGTAAAGGACTATCTACTGGAATATTCATAGTTTGCCTCTGATATCGTATAATAAAGCTGTGGCAATTTGCTGCCAATCAATGCTTTGTCATTTCCAAAGAAGTCATACTGTTCTTGTGACACACAAAAATTTCAAGAATCCACATAAAATGATGCTCATTATTAAGAATTCTGTATGGAAAGCAAGTAAACATATGTCACCAATTTTGAAAAGTTTGTAAGATTACTCTCAAAGAAAGTAACAATTATACTTGTGGAGAAAAGTATGGTAGCCTATTTTTGTGAGTGTGACTGAAAAACCTAACCTGCTTTAACTCTACCAGTTCAGTACCGGTTGGAACACAGTGAGTTGATCACAACACAGAAGCAGGTCATGCACTCAATTTCTAATGGAGCTGATTTCTCCTAACAAATGTCTCACAAATCAAGACCTAGCAGTAAACACATGAGGAAGGAGAGGGACATGAATTGCTTTTGCCTCAAATAGTAGCAGCTACTGTGATGTTTAAACACCAATGTATACACACTGACTTCACTGAAAATCAAGCAACAGGGCACTACAAAAACCTGTTGACCGTACAAACAAAAATGACTACAAAAATATTGGAATTAAATTTATCACAATCAAACAACGGATGGAAAATTGATAGCATCCATGTTTAAATGAGCAGAGCAATTAAATGTCATTATTAAAGAAAACACTGTCAAACACAACCAGTCATTAAGCTGACAGATCAGAGACTCCATTAGCTAAACTCAACAATGAAGTGATGGCTCATTTAAAGAAGGGAAAGCTCACTCCTATAAGGAAAGCACTTCAGAGGTTGAGCTAGGAGGATTGTGAGTTCAAGACCAATCTGGATCTATAAAAACAAAACAAGAGCAAAAAAAGAGTGGTTCATAAAGTAACACTAAACACCCAAATACTCCAATAATAAAAATCCCTGAAGGGGCTGGGAAGGTGGCTCAGTGGTAGAGCGCTTGCCTTGCATGCATGAGGCCCTGGGTTCGATTCTTCAGTACCACATAAGCAAAAAGAAAAAAGCTGGAAGTGGCACTGTGGCTCAAGTGGTAGAGCGCTAGCCTTGAGCTGAAGAGCTGAGGGACAGTGCCCTGGCCCAGAGTTCAGGCCCCACGACCGGACCCAAAAAAAAAAATCCCGGAAATAAATATCCCATTTTATAGAATTATCATAATGTTAAAAATTTCCTATTTTCACCAAAAACTTATCAGACATCAAAGAAATGAGAAAACATGTCCCATGTCTAGGAAATAAAAATTAATAAAATAGGATAGAGAAAAGAGGAAGCATAGGTACCAGACTTATAAACACACACTCAAAATCAAACTAAGAATGTTTAAGATAGAAAGTTATCTACAAAGAACTAGAGAAAGTCATGACTGCCACCTTGTTTAGTTTTTCTAAATGTAAAATTTAACTAAGATATTTACCTGTATAGTTTTTCTTTTTTTGTGTTACAGATAAGAACAATACTTTTGCACAATGCTTTGCCATTAAAAATGTGCTATCATATATTGTGCTACTTAAGATTCAAAATAAACTTTCAAAATAGATAAAAAAGACACTTGACTTTAATTACAGCTCAAGAGCTAAGGTACAATTTATAACATGAGAGAAAGGGGCAAATCTAAAACATCATATATACACATACATGTACATGTATATATGTATGTATGTGTGTATATACATATATATATGTATATACATACATATATATACATATATATATATATATATATACATACATACAGAGAGAGAGAAACATGCCTGCCTGTCAAACCTCTGTAAACTCTACCCATTAGTGCCAATCCAGGAGAGATGCAATTATTAATCATTTTATTTTTCTTCATATGTTAAACTCAGTGAAAAATACTCAGACTTGCAGTGTTGAAAACTAGACTGAGAAATCAAGATAAAACCATTGCTTGAAATCTGGAAAATCAAAACGTCAAAGAGAACATATATAGCAAACAATGAAAGGAATGCTAACACACAAAGAAATACATCATCCAAGGTAACTGAGGATTGTGCCAAGATGAAGGAACTGAAAATCAATAAAGATTCTATGACATTCAACAAAGCAGTACATTTTCACAAAGAGATGACTTTATAAAATCCTTGCAAAATGATGCAAAAGGATCTAAAAGTCAGAAGCTAGATAAAAGCAACAGAAAAAAGAAAAGAACTCAAACACTCTGAACTGATAGCTCAATTTATGCCCTTCACAACAACCCCTAACAACTGGGAAGTGCTGTACTGTGGACTTAAAACATTCAACGAATACTCCTTGATTAAGTCGTATTCCAATTTATAGCCCACAGTTGGAGGGAGGAGAGAAGAAAAAGAAAAAGAAGAAAAGAAAGGAAAAAAAGAAGAGTGGTAGAAAAGAAGGCAATAACAATTATGACATCAGATGACAAAAAATAGATTTCCTTGAAAATTAATGAGGCAAAAGTAAATCACCAAAAAATAAGTATTTATATAAGAAAGTGTGTGGAAACAGTAAAGGGCTTCCATGATAACACCAAAACCTGAAATCATTCCTGGGGGGGAAAAAACTATCTAAACAACTCCATCTTCAGTCACCCGGTATCCTGTTGTGACTACTTAAAGAGTACATCACAATAAATGTCCTCAGCAGTTCAGATGGCCTTAAGCTTTGTGAGAGTCAATCACTCCTTTGGACCCCCCATAATCAAGGTAATTTCAGACTATGTGTCTTTACACTGGCCATTGTGTTATACCACTGGCATGTTGAGATATTTGGGATCTGTCACAACATGCATGGTTGTCTAAGAGCCAGGATACTTAAAGTCAATTCAAGTATACTTTGATGAGATATAAAAAAACCGATTACAACATTCAACCAAAATTGAAATGCAACTACTCTCAGAACTGAGTACTCAACTAATCAAACACATTCTCATTTTAATTAAAACTAAGTCATATGCTATCACCAGATTGCCACAAAGAAAATATAAAACAAAAAAAATTAAGCATATAGTATAGCTTTTCATTTTTCCTTCAGTTGTCAGTTATCTTTGGTCATGAAAGTGACTCAATCAATAAGCATAAAAAATCTTCATAATAAAGATCTATAATGTAATTGTCTAAGAAAATTGGCAAAACATAAGAAATTATTCTGTTTGAAAGCAAAGCTTTTTGATCAAAATTGTAATAAATATAATGCTGACTTTTTAAAGAACTAACACTAAAATAATCAACATAGTAAGAATATTTCAGTCTTCAAAAAGTAGAACTCAGAGCTGGTCACCAGTGGCTCATGCCTATAATCCTAGCTACTCAAAGGAGGCTGAGATCTCAAGATTGTGGTTCAAAGTCAGCCAGGGCAGGAAAACCTGTGAGACTCTTAACTTCGATTAACCACCACAGAACTGGAAGTGGTACTGTGGCTCAAAGTGGTAGTGAGCTAGCCTTGAGTAAAGAACTCAGAGACAATGACTAGGCCCTGAACTCAAGCCCCAAGACTGACAAAAATAGTAGAACTAGGGTCACTCTATTGTATAAGTCTTAAAAGCCAGGCAATTATAAAGCAACCTGTCATTGTAATAAGTCAGTTATTTTATTCTAAACCTTACAATAGGCAAAATATCTTCTGACATGTTCAGAATTATTTAGTATAGACCATATATGTGGAGACTGGACTAGCTATCCCAAACAAAACTGTGAATAAGTCTTGAGGGTTTCTCTTGCCTTTATTCACTTTTATTCTCTTTTATTCTCTTTCTTTCATTCCTCTAACTCCCAACTTCCCATACCTTGGGCTCACCACACAAGATTCTCCAAGGAGATAAGGTTACTGGAGAATATTTACAAGATGAAACACACATGAATCCTTCTTTGGAATAAAATTATTATTTTTACTGCACCCCTAACAATGTGATGAAGATGTATGACTAATGAAATTATACTATGAAGTGAAAAAGTGGGTCTTACTTTTAAATGTGGGTATCTCTCTCTTATGTGTCATATCGTTAAAGCTCCTTGAAGACTACCATGTCTACAAAAGAAAAAAACACTCTTTAGTGATTTTTGTTGTTCTTTTATACTTTTTTGTTTATTTTTTAATAAGGCAATAGAATCAGTTTTACTTTTAGCTGTCCAATTTTTTTTCAGGAAAGAGACCAAACTTTCTTAAACCTCAATTATAGAGTGAGAAGATAATAAAATATGAATATAGACAGAATAGAGCACTCACTATAGATAGCTTGTAGAAATCTTCAATAAATATTAGTTCTTATGATGAAAATTGCTGTTTAGGGATTTGTCATGTTCTTAAGATCATCTTAAGATCATGTTTTGAGTTATTTTATGTGCTTTCTTATGCATTGAAATTTTTTTTGCACTAAAGATTGAACTCAGTTTCTTGTCTTCCAGACAGGTATTCAACCACTTGAACCATTATACCAACCCACTTTTGAGTTGTTTTTGAGTTAGGGTCTTGCTTTAAGCTCTGGGCTGTGAGCCTCCTACTTGTATTTTCTGTAATACTTGGGATGACAGATGTACCATTGTACCCAGACATTGTGCTTCCCCAGTAGCAAGGATAGCAGTTTTGTGGCTCCAGCCAGCCAGCCATTCAGTGAGATGGAGTCCTATGAACTTTTTGATGTGTGGGCTGAACTTGAACAGTGATCCCTCAGTCTCCGGCATGATCTACCACAGGCTTACAAATCACTTTTAGCCACATGATTTCATATATCCTTAGGAAAGGAGGTCTTTGAGATTCTTGCAATTTTCTTGACTAATAGTTATGTTAGACTAACAATTGAAGGTCAAAATAGGCATGGTAGGAGTCTTTCTAAGTAACGTTTGTCTAAGAACTCCCCTCATATAAATTGCTTAGAAAACTTAGAACACAAGTTACTGTGTTGCTTTTGAGGTCAGCCTGATTAAAAAACAAAAACACCCTGATTTAACTGTTGGGGTAGTTCTTCTGTTATACAAGATTTGTGGATCAATGCTTTCTGAAGGCACTTTCTGTAATGTACAGAAAGAATTGTTTGCACAAAGAAGAGTCCATGGACCAGAGGAACTAGTTGGCAAAGTGAGGATTCTCTGTTCCTGGAGGAGTTTAAGTGTGAACAGAAAGGCTATTTGGTTCAGAAGCTGAGGAGTATATTTAAATGAAAGAAGACTTCATTGCTGAATCTTTCAAAGTTCGTGAATGCTCCCTGGTTTATCTAAGTAGGTAAGTTAACTAGGCTTAAGCTTCTTTCCATCCTACAAATTCAGTTTCAAGAAAGACTTTGTGAAGCATCTGCTACTACATTGGAAAAACTTTCAAGATTGTTTTCTATGATACATGCAACCAATCAGTAAGAAATGATTTATATGAGAAAAATAAGATTTCACAGAAGCTATGTTTTGTCCAAGATGGGATGCAGGTTCTCATTCTACATTCAATCTACTTTCTTGCTATTCCATACCACCTCCTCTCAGCATAAAACCACTTGCCTCTCTTAAACCTTCCTGTTTCTCTCTCTTTCTAGCACTTCTAGGCACCATTGCTGCTTCCCTCTGCCTCGTTTTTAATCACCCACACCCTCATATTTCCTTCACTTTTGCCTTCCCAATTTTATGACTTCAGACTGAGTTCTATTAACTACAAAAGAATGAGGCTCTTCCCTTGCCAATTCATTTTATTTGAGGCCACCAAATTAACCTTCACAATGAAAAATCTAGGGCATGTTTTATTCTTGATAAAATGTACTCTCCCATTTTTTTTGAAAAAAAAATAGTCTGACTTCTTTTTCCTCCTAAATGAACATTCCTATATTTTGTATGACTGGGCATTGTGGCTTACACCTGTAATCCTTACTACTCAGGAGGCTGAGATCTGAGGATCACAATTCAAAACCAGCCCTGGAAGGAAAGTCCATGAGACTCTTAGGTTGATTAACCACCAAAGAAAGAAGGGAGGCAGGGAGAGAGGGGAAGGGAGGGAGGAAGGGAGAGAGGAAGAGAGAGAGTGAGAGAGAAAGACGGAGGGAGGAAGAAAGAAAGAAAGAAAAGAGAAGAAAGAAATCAGCCAGTAGTGAAGCTGTGACTCAAGTATAAGCCAGATAGAGCCTAACCCATGACTTCAAGCCAAAGGCCTGGCACACACACACACACACACACACACACACACACACACACACACACTAAATTTGTATCAGGGCTCCCACCACTTTTCTATGCCTATGCCACTCTACTTCCTTTCACCTACCTACTCTGAGTTTTTAAAAATCAAAACAGTCAAATCTGTCTAATTACACATTCCTGGCAATAGCAGTTGGGGAAACTAGTGGCCCAAATCCTTTGGAGAAGAATGTGTGCAGGGTAGAGGAACAGGCAACATAACACAAAAGGAAGTGATCCTAGAAGTCACCAGTAGTTATAAGGAATGTTGTCGTCTGTCTGGATTAGGCAGAAACAGATAATATACAAATACAAATAATATACACACAAGGGTAGAAGAGGGGTAAATACCTACATGGAGGGCAGAAGAGAAAACTCAAATCATCGATTCCTTGGACCTTAAGCTGGATAAGGAAAAGGACAACATTGCCAGAGTTTTACAAAGTGGTTTGAATGTTGGTGTCCTTGCACAGGTGTTTTGGAATCCTAACCACTAAAGTGATAGCATAAGGAGACAGGATTTTTTTTTTTCGTTTAGCAAGGAGACAGAATTTTTCAGAACTGATTAGAGCACCATGGATTCCCTTTCCATACCATGTGAAGGCATAGAAAGAAGATGACTGTATATGAACTAGGACATCTGCACTTCAGCCAGAACCTTAATCTCAGTTTCCTGAACTGGGAGAAACAATGCATTTCTGTTGGTAACAAATTATCTACCTATTATTATTAACAGCTGAAATGATTCAGACATCTTGGTTAGTCTGTACTATTCCTACTTGATCATTCCAGTTTTTTTGCCATGGAGAGTATACCTGTTCATCATAAACATATTATTATGCTATTTTCCCAGTAATCTCCATGTAAAACAGCCATTTCTTTTTTCTACACTTTTTTTTTTTTGGTCCGTCATGGGGCTTGAATTCTGGGCCTGGGCGCTGTCCCTGCATTCTTCAGCTCAAGGAGAGCCCTCTACCGCTTGAGCCACAGTGCCACTTCCAGTTTCCTAGTGGTTTATTGGAGATAAGAGTCTCCCAGACTTTCCTGCCCGGGCTGGCTTTGAACCGCGATCCTCAGATCTCAGCCTCTTGAGTAGCTAGGATTGCAGGCGTGAGCCACTGGTGCCCGGCTCTACATTTTCATAGCATATTGGTCTCATTTAGTTGTAGCTGTTTCTTTACAAACTCTTTGAGAACAAGAATCACATCATTTTTCATCTTTGACTCTGCCACAGCAAGTTATAGCATTAATTACTACATAACTTTCGTGTGTGTGTATGTGTGTGTGTGTGTGTGTGTTTCTCTCTTCCTTATTCACAATGAAGCAAAGTAGGTCAATGGATACTAACTGGTTTGTCCAAGGAAATAATCTAGCAAATTTTTACTAAAGAAGTTTCTTTGCTTATTCCTTTAGAAAGCTGTGCTAATTCACAATGTATGAAGGTAACTGAAGAAACTGCCAGCAGATTAGTATTGTCACTTTGACTGTATATGAGGAATTTCTAGTTACTCTGAATATATGATAGAATATATGAAAATATGAGGAATTTCTAGTTACTAAGAATTATGATGGCATAGAAGCATATCTCCAGTGCTGCAGATTTTGCCTAGTATGCAGAGTTCAAATCCCAGTACTACCAAAACATACTATACATATATGAAAGTGAAAATGGGTATTACGAAATCCAACAACCATAGCAAAGTGATTCTGAAGAAAAAAAATGTCAAGAATGCATAAAATAACTTTATCTTTACTGTCAGAAAGTCCTCGTTTAAAACCAAAAGCTGAAATGTCCTAATCTCTTTTGCTTGGTCATGTTTGTCCTATAATTACTGAAATCCTATGAGATATATTTGTTGCTTGTTCTTGAGAAGAAAAAAATCAGACCAGACTTTCTTCTCTATATTAGATTCTTTGTTTAGCCTTTCATCAACTGTAGACTTAATTTTCTCTCCTCCTCACCTGCTAGATACTATTTCATGAAGCAATCTTGCCATCCAGTTGAAGCTATTGGTACTAACTGATGCTGCTTACCTAAGGAGTGAGTCATTGGTTGGTTTCTGCAATTCTGACTCAGCAGCACCTCAGTTCTGGTGGGTATTATTAGAAGTAGATGAACTGACAATGCCAAAAAACAACCAAGCAAGCCAAGAAGACGGGAAGATTAATAAAATCATTGTTATTGGGCTGGGAATGTGGCTTAGTGGTAGAGTGCTTGCATAGCATGCATGAAACCTGAGTTCAATTCCTCAGTACCACATACACAGATAAAGCCTGACGTGGCACTGTGGTTTAAGTGGCAGAGTGCTAGCCTTAAAAAAATTGTCATAAAAGAAAGTTACAAATAAAAATGAAAACTAGTCATCCTAGTGTTTTGGAAGCAGATTGAATTTAGTCTGTAAGCATTGTTCTTTAAAAATAGGTTTCATTGTAAAATAATTTTGGAAACTATGAAGTGCTGAAAACACAAAAATTCACACTGCACAATTTTTACACATTATAAACTCAGAAATTACTGTTGTTTAATGCAAAATAACTCTTTCTCGTAACATATCTGCTATATACACCACCCTGGCTTGTACTTACTGTTTTTCAGAGCAGAAAATGATGGAGAAAATTGATAGAATCAAGACCATGAGACTCAACTATTATTTTGTAAGGGTAAAAGTTCTTGACAGGTACTTCATTGGTAATGCAATACATTTAAAAGAATCAGAAGCCACTGTGTCCTGATGGATCATGCCAGTAGTCCTAATTTCTTACAAGGCTGAGATTATTGATGTCAAAGTTTGAGGCCACCCCAGAATTGGAGATTTAGTTTGACTTGGGGGGAAAATAAAAACAGGTGAACCATAGTAGAAACAAATTTCTGTTGCCTCCTGTATGCCTTTGTTAGTATTTAAGCAAGGGATTATAAATAATTCTTTGTTTCTTTTACCATTTCATTTTTTTGCTATCTTGTAAAGATCTTCTATCTTCTCTAAGTGTTGTTTCCAGATAGTTTCTTTAATAAGTATTTTGTTAATTGTTAATTGGACAGTCTCAGAAAAAAAAGATGATCACCTTCCTGTAATTTTTATTGAATGATATGACCACCAATTTTATAAATAAATTTTAAAAGATGCAATGAACTCATGTAATGTTTGTGTTAAAAGCAAACAAACAAAGAGACCTAGGATTTCTCCTATTTTCAGGGTGTCTGCTTTGACTTTTAGGTCTTTGATCCATTTGTAGTTGATTCTGGTACAAGATGATATATAAGGATCTAGCTTTAGTTTTCTACAAGTGATTAACCAATTTTGCCAGCATCATTTACTGAAGAGGCTGTCTTTCTTCCATTCTATTTTTTAGCTTCCTTATCGAAGATTAGATGGCTATAGATCTGTGGGTTAGTTCATTTCTGGGTTTTAAATTCTATTCCATTGGTCCTGAGGTCTGTTCTTGTGCCACTACCAAGCTGTTTTGATTACTACAGCTTTCTGGTAGAGTTTGAAATTTGGTATTGATATTCCTCCAGCACTGTTCTTTCTGTTAAGGATCTTTTTGCTATTTGGGATCTTTTATTGTTCCATATGAATTTTTGGATTACCTCTTCTATTTCCTTGAAGAATAAGGTTGAAATATTTTTAGGTATCGCATTGAATTTGTAGATAGCCTTGGGAAGTATTGCCATTTTCACTAGGCCGAAATTTTTTAAATACAGACCCAGAAACACAACAAATCAAAGAAAGGTTGGACAAATGGGGTTGCATGAAATTGCAGAGCTTTTGCATGACAAAGGACATAGCTAGCAAGATCAATAGAAAGCCCATGGATTGAGAGAAGATCTTCACTAGCCATACAATGGACAAAGGTCTCATATCTAAAATATACTTGGAACTCAAAAACTTAAATCTCCCAACAACAAATCCTCAAAAAAACAACTGCTCAATAAATATGTGGGCTAAAGACTTAAAGAAAAAATTCTCTGAAGATGAAAGAAGGATGGCCAATAGACACATGAAGAAATGCTTAACCTCTCTAGCCATAAAAGAAATGTAAATCAAAACAACATTGAGATACTACCTCACCCCAGTTAGAATGGCTATAATCAAGAACTCTAATAACAATAGATGCTGGAGGGGATGTGGACAGAAGGGAACCTTACTAAAGAGTCAAAGAGAGACTTCTCTGAAGAAGAAATAAGAATGGCCAATAGATTAATGAAGAAATGCTCAACTTCTTTGGCCTTAAAAGAAATGCAAATCCAAACAGCATTGCGATTCCACCTCACCCAGTTAGAATGGCTATAATCAAGAAATCTAATAACAACAGATGTTGGAGGGCATGTGGCCAAAAGCGATCACTACTACACTTTCGGTGGTAGTGTAAACTTGTTCAACCACTCTGGAAAAAAGTATGGAGGTGCTTCAAAAGACTGCACATAGAGCTCCCCCATGACTCAGTAATCCTACTTCTGGGCATTTACCCAAATGATCACGAACAAGGGCATACTGCATACTATAGCTACCAGCACAACTATGTTTATTGCAGCATTATTTACCATAGCTAAGATATGGAACCAACCCAGATGCCCCTCAGTAGATGAATGGATCAAGAAAACGTAGTATATGTATACAATGGAATTCTATGCCTCCATCAGAAAGAATAATATTGCTCCATTTGTTAGGAAATGGAAAGACTTGGAATAAATTTTATTAAGTGAAGAAGTAAGCCAGGCCCAATGAAACATAGGCCCCATGGTTTCCCTTATTTATAATAACCAGTATATGTCTGAGACCAGCAGAAATGGTCAGATAAGTTGATGTTAGGTGAAATGAACGCCAAGATAAGGAATCAAATGGTTTTAATTTCTTGCTATTGTTTCTAACATATTTATAAGATGATTTCTCTGTTGCTTAGTATATCCCTCCCCCACGGTATAACCCCTGTTTTCATTGTATTTGATGTTGGTATAATTTGGGGAAGGGAAGGGAAAAAACAAATTGTTTAAATAAGGATACAGGTGGATCCATTGCAATAATGAGGTATGTACAAGACTTTATGTGGAAAAACGAACTTTACAAATTTGGTGTGGGGGTGTGCAGTGGGGGAGTGAGGCGGGACGAGATGGGAAGGGATGGAAAGAGAAACGAAGGAGGAGGCAACAATGCTTGAAAAGAAATGTACTCATTACTTTTCTCATGTAATTGTAATGACTGTACAATATTTTCACAATTTAAAAAATAATAAAGAATGAAAGAATAATACAAGCAAACAAACAGATCCAATGTTCACATATTATCAAAATTTAAACAAATTGTTTTTTATTTGAATTGGTGGGAATTTTACAGAGGGTTTTATTTTTTATATTCCATTATAGAACTCAATGTATTTGGCAAATACCTTTACCTTTTATCTTTTTTCCCATGCAAACAATAAAGAATTGTATGGGCATATATTACTCAACTATAAAATGTTTTTTGTTAATGAATAAAGGACCAGCAGTGGTCTGGTGTTGGTGGATCACATCTATAATCCTGGCTACTCATGGTCTGGGACTTGGAGAATAGAGGTTATTACCCAGTCCAGGAAAAGGCCATTTTCAGATCAGCTATGTTATCTATTCAGATTAGATAAGAAAAAAATCAACCAAAAATGGAATAAATTTAATCTTTTTCAGAGGGGAGAAATGTAGTATATTTAAATGCTGATAAAAAATAATGTAGTAGAGAGAGGAGAGTTGTTTATCTGAGAAAGACATAATTTGTGGAACACGATTCTTGGATAAGCAAGAGAAATAGAAATGAATTAAAGATTAAAGAATAGTTGAGAAGTAGAGATAGGTTATATGTAGTTAACAGGAAAGAAGACAGAATTGATCATACAATTACAGGTAGATGGTTGAAATGCTGATGAAAATTTGGAATGTTTTGTTATCTCACTGAAATAACAAGTAAAGGTAGGTACTAAGTAAAGAGGGATGATCCTGAAGATTCAAGTTAAGAAAGCATGAACGTTTTATCTGAAGTAAATGAGAGTCAGCAGGTATATAGTGTTGGTGCTGGTGACAATGATGATGGTGGTAATGATGATGATGATGATGACAATGATGATTGACTGAAAAGATGAAAAAGGTATGGAGTGAAAAATTGTTTTAAAAATGAAGTCTGGGACTTTTCCAATACAGCATGATGACATAAAAGAGAAAGGAATAAAGTATAAGGACAATATGTACAAGATTATCTGGTGTTCCAGTATAGCAAAGAAGGAAGTGAGGCTATAAGGCCAAAGAAGAGTTGGCAAAGTTAGTATAATTCATGAGTTGGAATTTCTAGTGGGAAAGCAGGAGTTTTAGGGCAGTAATCTAGAGAAAATGAACTGACACTATAGAAAGTAGTGTCCAGAATATGGAAAATTTGGAATTTAGATTATAGAAAGATTGAAGTATTAAACTAAAAAATGCTAATGAAGGGCCAAAGAATGAGTGGTTGATAAAGTTCTCCACATGATCATTGGAGGAGAGAAGTTCCTGAAACAGAAAGACTAAGGTGTGAGAAGGATTGTCTACACCGATACTACAATTACCAAAAGTAAGAAATAGTGTGAATAAGAGACACAAGCTCCAGCAAATAAGATCCATGCAGAAAAAGAGTGCTGAAATATACCGAAATGAACCCACAGACCTTTTGTCATCTAATATTTGGTAAGGGAGCCAAAAGGAAGGTTCAGAGGAAAAACACCCCATTCAAAAAGTGGCACTGGCAAAATTGGCTATCCACATGCAGAAAATAGAAACTAGATCTTTATGTATCACCTTGCACCAGAATCAATTCTAAATGGATCAAAGACCTCAATGTAAGGGCAGATACAAAGAAAATATAACAGAAAGAGATAGGGGAAATGCTAGAACTCCTGGGCACAGGTCAAAACTTTCTAAGCAAAGATCCAGAATTACAACAAATCAAAGAAAGATAGGATAAACAGTATTGCATCAAATTTGAAGAATTTGCATGCCAAAGGGCACAACTAATAAGATAAATAAAAAGCCCACAGAATAGGGGGTAGGGATGAGGAAATACAGGCAAGTACTCATTTATACTCCATAAAATTGAGAAATTTAAGGAAGTGGTGGTTGAAGGCTAGTAAAGACGTTGAAGGTGTTACACAGATGAAGATATTTTGTACATAACCTCTTTGTTAAAGGGTAAAAATCTAATACGTAATAAAATTAACATAATATATAATAAATAATATATAATAACACAATAAAGTAATACGTAATAAAATTAAGATAAGGGAAAGGGTTTGTTGGGAGGGGTGGGAGAGAATGTTGAAAGGGGTGATGTCAAGCAAGATGCGCTATATTTATAAACTGCCTCAGTGAATACAAACTTCTTTTTACATCTACTTAATGATAATGCTTGATAAGAAATCTACTCATTACCTTGCTCATATAACTGTAACCCCTCTGTACAGTATTATCACAATAAAAAAACTTATAAAAATATTCAAAAAAGTGAAAGATACTGGTATAGTTTGATAATAACAGCCCAGGTTGACTTTTGGGTAGGTGGAGGCAGATTTATACGAATGTAGCAAAATGTAACTAAGACACCTGCCCAGCTCCAAGTCCCCCAATGCGAGAGATGATAGAAACAAACTTGTCAACACAAGAAACAAGGTTAGAAGGAAACTCAAAGAAGATGAAGTAGCAATGGAGATTTGCTAGCAGTGAAGTGTGAGTAAGAAAAGGTACAGAGGATGAGAAGCTGAGAAAGTCTGGATAAACGAAAAATGAATGATTCCACAGAGATACAAAAAGAGAGATTCTAGTCTAGGAATCTTCATTACAGCTCTCAAAAGGATTTGTTTCTTATGAGCCTAAGCAAAGCACGATGGTAAGGTGAGGATATAGTATAATAGGTGAGTGTGTTGTGAGCACTTCTCTCCATTCTTCTTTCCATTGGTTGATTGGAAGAGAAAAGCCACAAATTCTGGTGGATGAAGGTCCCACTTGAGGAAGTAAAACTTAACCAATATACAGTCACCTTTAATAGTTCAAATTTTGTAAACTTTTCTAAATTATCAACCCTCTCTCTTGGTTTTGATAATTTCCTTTTTGTTATTTTCAAATGTACAATGAGAAAAACAAAATCTTAATCAGAAAACCATCCAGTTGGTATTTATTTCTCATAGTATCAAGCACAAAGAAGTTACACAACATGTTATTTGCTTACAGGAAAATGATGATTCATTTGTGAAAATAAGATACATACAGCTTCTTCACACTTTATTTATACATAAATTATACATAATGTTATGTAATTCAATAAACTTTTATTACATGTCTGCTTGCTTCCAGACATATAGGATATAAACCATTGTGGGGGGAAACTATGCATTCTCTGTGCTTTAGGGTTGTATAGCCTCAGGACTTAATAAAGGAGATAGCCACATCATAATATTAGAAAGCTTGAGATAAATGCTGTGAAATTCCAGAGAAAAGGAAGCAGTCCAATTTGGAAGAATTAAAGAAAGCCTTAAAAAGCCTTGGGACTTGATTTTGCTTCTCAAGGATAGATAAGACAGACAAATGGACAAAATCAGTGATGATAAATTAAGAGTATCATTTGTATTTTATCACACACAGTGATAAAACAATGTGTCAGTCATAAATACCTGAGGAAACAATTTAAAGAAGGAAAGGCTTCTTTTGGATGGTGATTTCCTAGGTTTCAATTGATTTAAGGCTTGTGGTGGGGTGGAATCTAATGTGAACATTTGGGATAATGAAGCTGCCATTCTCTAGGAAGCAGTGAGAGAAAAATGAGCCAGAGGCAAGAAATAGTTTCCAAGGCATGCCCCGAGGACCCACTCCTGTCCACTATGTTGAACTTCCTAAACCTCTATTGCCTACTACTACCCATAAATTTATGAACCCATTTGTGGATTTGTCCACTGAATAAATTGCAATCCTAATGATCCAATCACATCCCAGAATCTCATCAGCTGACATCTAAACTTAACTAAAGCCCCTCAGGTACTGTTTTCATTCAAACTATACCATTTAGCATATAATTAACTACATTTTCAGAATTTAAAATAAACAGATGAGTAATTTTAAAGATATTTGCATAACAGCGTGGTCTAGGACAACAACAGGTAGAAATCAAACTGGGAAATACAGGTTGTATCTTTTAAAATTGATGTACATTTTAATGGTGTATTCTAGAATAATTATTCTTTTCAAATAATCCCCAAATAAAAACTATAAACATTAATTTGTTAGAGGCCTCTATAAAGCCTAACATTTATTCTTTTTATATCCTTAAGCATCAAAGACAGTCTTAGAGTGGTTGCAGAAGTTTCCTAGATTGGCATGGCATATCAACTATTTGACAAGCATGGCTTGACAACATCTGTTTGATTCAAGGAATATTTTACTAAGAATTTTTGTGTTTACTGTGTTGGTGATTAGACCCCCCAGTATAGTGCATGCTAGGCAAATTCTCTACCACTAAGTCATAACCAAGCCTACAATAAAATCTTCATCAAATGACTGAGCTGGTTTTATAGAATTTAAACAGCATTAGTAAATTGAGCAGGGGGAGGCTGGCTGTTCACACAGCCTAGATGGATTGCTATCTCTGTCATTGTAGGATTTTGAATAGGTGATTTTAACACTTCCAGTTTTCTCATCTATCAAATGAGAATGAGAATGTTTCAGTTTTATGGACTAAGTTGAAAATGAAAAATACAATATTATTATACTTATCTGTATTAACCGTGTGATGTTTCACCTAAAGTTAATTCTTTAGTACAATTAAAACCATAAAATTCAACTTTGATTCAAAGTTTGTTCATGTTTGGAATCATAAAATTTCATAATTAATTGAGTATACTGACTGATTTTTTTAAAGTGTCAATGGCTTTCACCACTCAAATCCATTATGGAATGAGACTTATACCAATAGATTCATATATAAAATAAGAACATCATTTGACTTATATAATTTTCAAAAGCATTTTCAGATAGTACAATGTTTGTGATACTATTTCCTCGTTACATTTTCCCCTTTAAACCACCAGAGTCATTTTATGTGGCTTTTTTTCTAGCTGCACATATGTTAATGTATTGGATGAGTAACAGTACCACCAGTTTGAGAAACTTTATTAGATCAGGTTTGGTTTGACTTAAAAAAAACTTTTAGAAATCTACAAAATAGACAATTTTATAACACAAGGAAAGAGCCATATGTGGGGAATAAAAGGGAACTATGCATAAAAATGGAAGATATTATAGTGTTTTGATATCAGTAACTATTCATATGAAAAGTTCATCTTTATTCTGCCAATGTCCACTTTTACTCACTGTAATTAAACATGCAACTTTGTGGAATGTGTTTCTTGGCTTACAGCCAGAATGTGTACTTCCAATTGTATAAGCAATCACACACATATAAAGTGCAACTTTAAATATAAAATAGTCAAATCACTTGCCTTTAAGTTATGAAAGAAAGAGGAAAAAAAGAGACCCTTGCAATGTTATCAGGTAGATCTATCAGGTAGATAAACATATTTTAGAATGAGACATTTAGAAAAATAAACCCTTCTAACTTTTTTTTGTTAACTCAGGGCTTCACACTTGCTAAGCAGTCATTCTCATGTCTGAGTTATACTTCCAGCCTTGACTTTTGCTCATCATTTTTGAGAGAGGGTTTACTCCCTGCCCAAAGTAAACCTAGCAAACTCCACTTATGTTTGGCTTTCCAACAGCAATTATAACAAGCAGGAACCTCTGAGTGTCGAGCTCTTTTGAGACATAATAGACCATGGGAAGTGATTAGGCCATAATAATATCATATTCGTATATAGGGTTAATTCCTTACAAATATCTTAAGGCAGGATTTATTTTCTTCCATCTCTTCTCCTTTCTGAGGACACAGCATTCCAGATAACACCGTTAATGCAGAGCCTGAACCCTCCTTAGACATGGAAACTGATAATAGCTTAATCTTGTATTTCCTAGCCTCCAAAATTGTAAGGAATACAATTCTGTTATTTATAAACGATGTGATCTCAGGAATCTTGTAACAACACACAACGGACTAAAACAGTTACATTCATAGATTTGGGTAGTTGGCAGTATCTAATAATGAGCTACATTACTCTGTAGGTTCTTAGTAAAAATAAAAATAATTGTATAATTTTTCCTTGGAAAACAACTGGGCCAGAGAACACTATTCCCTAAAAAGCAGGATCTCTGACACCATTTTGGTCCCTGGGTGGAGAAAGAAAGACATGAACAAACATTGATAGTATGACCAAATAGAGACATCTTTCTGACTGCTCTGTGAGACTGTGAGCTCTGCAGTTTGTGTGGTAAAACTGGTGGAATAACATCAGGAGTCAGTTTCATTGAGATTCTTAAAAAGATGACAAGAGGAATTGATTTTTTAAAATATTTTTTCGGGGATTTTGTCTGCTCTACTGTCTAAGCCAAGAGCATAATTGAACTAGCTAAATGGGAAAAAATCTTATTTTTACATATTGTGTATGTAATGTTTATAGTATACATAGAAAATAATACAATAATATATAACATATTATATTCATTATATATCATTTATTATATTAGATTCCATTTATCATATTATATATGTTATAGTTATAGTATCAGAGACCAGTTGTTACAATATAAATATAATGTTTATTTTATATATTACATATATTGTGCATATTATGCTATATTAGGTATGATGGTTTACATATATAAATATAAATGATATATATGAATATAGAGGGATAGATGGATATACATGTATCTATTTATCAAAATTTAAATGGCAACTCAAACATAAGTGACTCAAGTGGTATTATTCTTTCTTCTATGTTGTCCTCATTTATTATAAATAAATGGAAAACAAAACCTCCCATAAAATTATACTGTATTATAGTCTGCAAAGCATTCTCTGTCTCACCAAGGCCTTTCCACATTTCTGTTTTATCAAAAAGAAGAACTTGAATATAAAGGGCTTAAAATCAATTCTACTTGCTAGGCAACAAAAGAATATGATAATTTAACCTTGGGAGAGTCAATGGATGACTGAACCAACAGTGCTTTTCCTTTAATGTTTATGTCTTTCCCCATTCCAAAGTCTGACAGCATTTCTAGGTACCTTCATTTTACTCTGAAATAATGCAAGCTTATCTGACTAGTATAGAGTAATATTAATTTATATATGTCTCTTACCAACTGCTTAATTCAAGTTAAATGAAAGGCTAGAGGAAAATTTATAAAAGCAGCTAATTCCACCATCTTGCTCTCCCCATATCTACAAACACATGTCTCCCCAGACACTGCAGGAACAACACAGTCAGTCTGTGTATAGATTTATCTTGTTGAAAATGAGAAAAGTAGACATTACTGAGTAAGAAAAATGAATGGATTCCTGGAGATGCAGATTAAGAGCAGGCATAAAAAGGCCTCTGCTCCCTTGTGGTAAGTGCCACCAGTTGACAGGAAGCTTCTCATTTTGCAGCATTCCAAATGGTTTGGTCTCTGCCAGAAAATAACAGCTGCTACAACCCAAGTGAATCCTTTAGTGTTTGATGAGCACCCATAGACAGCTAATTTCCATTCAGTTTGCAACCTGTATAGTTCCAGAAGGCAAATGTTAGGAGGAATGGGCTAGTAGACATTGTGGTGATTGTAAAGCTAGATGCTTTAATACATCAAAAGGTACTTTGTCACATTTCTCTTAGATGTATGCACTGTATACATATAGATATATATGCTTCTATTTGTGTATACAAGTCTGTCTATGTAAGCATATTTGTGTCAGTATATATATATGCATTCACACACAGGTATATCAGATCTTATCCTAGAAATGAATTTAAATGGTTAAGAAATGAATTTCTCTTATTTCCATAGCTCATTCTGTTTCACACAAAGCTCAGACACCTTTATGTGAGGTGATTTCTTCTTTTGTCTTTGTCCTCTCACATAAGGAAAATAACAAGTGTTGCTTCCCTATCTTAGTTAATTAATAATGTTTTTATGGTTTTTTGTTTGTTTGTTTCTTTTTTATTGTGAAAATACTGTACAGAGGAATTACAATTACATGAGCAAGGTAATGAGTGCATTTCTTATCAAGCATTGTTGCCTGCTCCTTCGTTTCTCCTTCCTATCCCTTCCCATCTCCCCCCCTCCCCCGCCCCACAGCCCCTCCATTGTCAAAGTTGTAAATTTCGTTTTTTGACATAACCACTTGTACATATCATTGTTGCAATGGGTCCACCTGTATCCCTATTTAAACGATGTGTTTTAATGTCAACATCTCTAGACCAAGTCCAAAGTTTCTTCAACCACTAGACCCAGGCCATTTTTGCCAAATAATACCAAATGCAAATGATTTCCCAAATCACAATTTTTTGTTCAGTACAAGTTCCTCTCTTTTGTCTCATAGACATTGCAGCAAAATACTGTCTACTCTACCCCAAGTTGACTACTGGTCTGGGTAACCGCCACCATGACAGTGCATCTTTGGGAAGTTCTGAGCCACTCAGCTAGATAGATTTTTCTCTACCAGTGATGTGTTAAGGTGGCCCAAGCTGATGGATAAGGTTGAAGAATTCTGGAAGTCACCAGGTACCAATGGCATCTTGAAGTTGACCATGGTGTGAATATTTCTCAGAAATAGCAAGTGATAGAAAGTAATTTCTTTCTATTTACATCAAATTGGTTTATCGGTCCATTGAAACTGAAGGTTTTCTTCTTTCAAACTGTGGAACTATTATATTGTGATCTTCTTGAATTAGATTGCCTGAGTGGGTCCAAGCAATCAATTTCATGTATGATAATAACTAAGGAACCCAGTTTTCCCAAATACTAGTACAAATAGCTCCTATAGGTTTTGTATGGATTATCAGAGATAATTTATGTAAATATATGTTTACTAGCACTCTATTCCCTATTTTAACTGCTTTAATAAAGCAAGACTTTATATCAACTACCATCTATTTCTTGGAAGCAAATTCCCATTTTTGTTATTAAAAAGTATAAAAATAATACCATTCAGCAATTTAATGATGGATAAATCTGAAAATGTGGCATCAGTTAATGAGCTCACAAAATGAGCAATTTTAGAAAACCAAAGACTGTTCATGTATGGCTTTCTTCCTCATATCTGCATTACAATAAAGGATCTCCAAGCTGGATAGCTGTATATAATGTCTTCTTACATTTTTATAGCATTAGTAAAAATACATTTCACAGATGTTCTGAATAGAGGATATATACCACATATTTGTTCATTTATTCACTTAAATATTAAGCATTTGTTGCTCAATATTTGTATCAGGCTCAGAATCTTGGGGAAATAAAATACTAAGAGCAACAACTACCCTTAATTGGACACTCAGGATGCATAAGGCACAGGTTTAAGAAATTTACAATGTGTTTAAGGTAGATAGACTTATCATGCTCATTTACAAGTAAGAAAACTGAAGGACAGAGAGTTATGTGGGTTGGAAGTGTGACTCAGACGTTAAGAGTGACAACCAATGAGCAAAAGCATCAGATACTGAGTTGGGTGGGGGAGGAGAGGGAAAGAAAGGGAGAGAAGATTTCCCCATCTCCTCCACAAGTTATACTGACATCAAATATAGTGAAAGCAGGGGTTATTCTGTGGGGGAGGCACATACAAAGCAACAAAGAGATAATCTTATAAATGCATTAGAAACACATGCATGAAAGAAAAAAACATTAAAATACACATCTAAGGGTTCATTTTCCTGACATCACATTATCTGTCCTTTTCCGCTTGACTCATACATATACTAGATATTACAAATAAGGGAAACCATGGGACCTATGTTTCTTTGGGCCTGGCTTGTCCAAAACGAGCTTTACAACGTCGGTGGGGGGGGGGGAAGGGGGGAAGGAGAAGGATTGGGATTGGGGGGGAGGGGGGAGGCTGGGAAGGGATGTGAAGGGTAAACAAAGGAGGAGGCTGCAATGCTTGGTAAGAAATGTACGCATTATCCTGCCCATGTAATTGTAACTCCTCTGTACAGCATGTTTACAAATAAAATAAAATTAAAAAAAAAAAGAAAGGGAGAGAGAGAGAGATGTGGAGGTTGGGGGAGATGTAACTTGCTAAGGTCCATTGTCCTGGAAAAGGATGTATTCAGAACACAGAACTCAAACCTAGAACACATGTCATTTTAACAAGAATTACATCCACATTCATACATTTGTTCGAAAGAACTTCAAACCATTATCCAAACAATTTTTTTAAATTTCTTTTTCAGGATCTAGCATTTTCCCTATCTTTCTCTTTTGAGAAAAAAATGCAGAAAAAATTATTTTGAAATACATTGTGCAATATTGCCATTCTAATTATTCTTACTAAAATTCCAAATAATTTTCCATAGAGAAAATGCCATGGTTACATGCTGATTAACTCATCCCATGTTTATCTGTTGGACAGTGTGTATGTGTGTGTGTGTGTGTGTGTGTGTGTGTGTGTTAGCAGCAAATTACATATTACTCACATGCTTGGGGAAGGGAAATCATCCCTGGACCAGAAAATATAATTCTTCACCCAACCACTACCCCCCTGCCTGTAATTTATGAGCTGGACATTCAAGTAAGTATATAGGAAACCAACTATATATTATTTAGATAAATATTGAGAGCTTTTATAATCTCAAAAAAATCACTTCTAGTGATTTTGGTACTAGTCAACAAAAAGGTGACATACATTCATTTTGTAAAAGGTATTACTGGGTATTGTGGGATTAAAACTGAGAAAAACAGCAAAACCTGTAAAAATCAGGCAGAGATGTTTTATACTAAGAAGAATAGTAGCATCAACATATAAGAAAGCATTCAGAAATTGTTTGAGGAGCTACCTAGGAAGATACATATTAATATAAACCCATATTTAATAAAATGGTCAACTTACCTCTGGGTCATCAAGAAAAAACAATACAGTAGTGGAGGAAAAATATTTTCCTTTGCCTAACTTAAGCTTATAACCCCCATTAAAAAGACAATAAGAGGAAAGCATGTAAATGTATTTATTATATTTTATATGACTTGGGGACCTTCTTAAGCAAATGAGATCCAAGAAGTCGACAAGCCTGGGTAGTTTATGTCATGTTAGAGGAAGTGTGGAGAATGAGATAGTACTTAAAGGTTGTGATCTACTGGTAATATCCAGGAAAAAAATTAGCAAGCAGAACACTTGTTCAAATTCTTCCCTGTGTCCCTTTATCTTTGAAGATAAGGATGTTTTTTCCTTCAGGTGTAGAGAATATTTCTTATGTAAGGTTCTTATTATGACCTGCCTCAGGGGAAAAGGGTATACATGTACTGTGTAAAGTGCCCTTGGAGAGTTCTAGTTTAAATGAAAGAGAAAGGACATCAAGGGACAAGAAGGACAGACAATAGGACTCCAGTTAGTGCATACTCTCCAAGGGATTCTCAGGGTGCTGTCCTGAAATTTTTAGTGGAGGACTGGGAGAGAATATTCTAGAATAGTGTTAACTGTAGAACTTCTTTCAGTAATGGGAATTTCTATACCTGTACCAGCAGCATGAGAAATTTGATTTATTTTTTCCCTTCCCCTCCCCAGATTATACCAACATCAAATATAATGGGGTTATACTGTGGGGGAGGGACATACAAAGCAACAAAGAAATCACCTTATTAATATGTTAGTAACAATAGCAAGAAAGAAAAATCCACTTGTGTCCTTATCTTGGGGGTTCATTTCACCTAATACCAACTTATCTGACCTTCTCTGCTTGTCTCAGACATACACAGGTTATTGCAAATAAGGGAAACCATGGGACCTATGTTTCTTTGGGTCTGGCATACTTCTTCACTTAATATAATTTTTTCCAAGTCTTTCCATTTCTTAACAAATGGGGCAATGTCATTCTTTCTGATGGAGGCATAGAATTCCATTGTGTATATATACCACATTTTCTTGATCCATTCATCTACTGAGGGGCATCTGGGTTGGTTCCATATCTTAGCTATGGTAAATAATGCTGCAATAAACATAGTTGTGCTGGTAGCTATAGTATGGTGATCATTTGGGTAAATGCCCAGAAGTGGGATTACTGGGTCATGGGGGAGCTCTATGTGTAGTCTTTTGAAGTACCTCCATACTTTTTTCCAGAGTGGTTGAACAAGTTTTATACTCCCACCAACAGTGTAGTAGTGATTCCTTTTGGCCACATGCCCTCCAGCATCTGTTGTTATTAGATTGTTATTAGATTTCTTGATTATAGCCATTCTAATTGGGGTGAGGTGGAATCACAATGTTGTTTGGATTTGCATTTCTTTTCTTCATGAATCTATTGGCCATTGTTATTTCTTCTTCAGAGAAGTCTCTCTTTGACCCTTTAGCCTACATATGAGTGGAAAGTTGTTTCTTTGAGGATTTGTTTTGGGGGGATTTAATTTTTTGAGTTCTAGGTATATTTGTGATATGAGGCCCTTGTCTGTTGTATGGCTAGTGAAAAATCTCCTATCTGTGGGCTTTCAACTGATCTTGCTAGCTATGTCCTTTGTCATGCAGGACCTCTGAAGTTTAATGCAATCCCATTTGTCCAATCTTTCTTGGATTTGTTGTGCTTCTGGTTCTTTATTAAGAAAATTTTGGGCTGCGACAAGGAGCCCTAGAGTTTCTCCTATTCCTGTAATGTTTTCAGGGTGTGTGTTTCTACTTCAGGGTCTTTGATCCATTTGGAGTTGATTCTGGTGCAGAGTGATATATAATATTAAGTGAAGTAAGCCAGACCCAAAGAAATATAGGTCCCATGGTGTCCCTCACTTGCAATAATTAGTATATATGTAGGATAATCTTATCAGATGAGCAGAAGAGATCAAAAGCTATGTACATAAGACCACATAATATGATGATAAGCGAAATGAACTCCAAGATAGGGACACAAGTGCTTTTATCTTTCTTGCTGTTGTTCTTAATGTATTTATAATGTATTATGTGATTTTTTTGTGTCTTTTGTATGTTCTTCCCCCTATGGTATATCCCTTATTGTCACTGTACTTGGTTTTGGTACCTGCATCTTGTATATATATTTGTCTAATTTGGGGAGGGGAAGGAAAATAACAAAATGCTGAAATAAGGATACAGGATGACCCATTGCAACAATGAGATGTACAAGGCACTATATTGCAAATGAATTTTACAACTTTGGGAGTGGGGAGGAGTGCAGGAGGTGGGGGAGGGAAGGGATAGTGGGAGAACAACAAACAATGCTGCATAGGAAATGTATTCATTACCTTACTCATGTAACAGCATCTTTACAAGAAAATAAAATAAAAATGTTATTAAGTATTTGTACAAAGAGGTTATGAGTATAATGCATTTTCATCAATGTCACCTCTTCCATGGCTTTCCCCCATTATTTCCCCTCCTATCCCTACCCTGAAGTTACATAGTTCAATTTTTACATATAATCTTCACTGAATATAATGACTGTATTTTATTCCCTTTTGACTGAAGGATGGGACACTACCTTCTGGTGAACAATTCTTATTGACTTAAAATTGTTAATGGAAATAAATAACCACCTCCAAACTACATATTTTCCACATCTTTAAAATGTCTTAAAGGCATTATATGTAAGCAGAAATATGGACAGGAAGTGAACAAAACAGATGAAGGTGTGTAAGACAGAGGTAGAGGTGATCACTGCAATGTACTTCCACTAATACATGTTCATTGCTCTCAACTTTACCACAAGTGGACATTTAAACCTCTTATTAACACAGGAAAGTTTAAGGTTCAGGCCATTATTTACCATTCTCCCTTAACATCATTATGCAGGAGCTAGGGTCAGGTCAAAGTTTCAAGCAGGGGTAGATTGAGATCAATACTGAGATTTTATATCTATCTATCTATATATGTGTGTGTGTGATTATATATGTATTATATATATGTATATATATATATTTATTTATTTATATATATATATATATATATATATATCCTTAAGATTATTTTCAGTAATACCATCCCAAAAGGGAAGACAGACCTCACAACTCAGCTGCAGTATGCTAAGGAAGGGATATGAATGTTTATGTGTGAAGTAATCACTTTAATTTCAAACTGCATTGCTCTCTGACTATCTCTGGATCTTTAGCAGGGGGTCCATAGCCTTTTCAAAGGTAACAATACTCTGTACAAGAAAAGGTATTTCCAAGTGTTTCCTAAAAGTAGCAGAGCCCTCCCGCAGGGCTGGGCTCCCCTTGCCTACCATTATTCATGGGCAGGCAGCTCAGAACCACTTCCACCATCTGCCTCCAGCTGTGTTGGCATAACACAAAGTCAAATGTGCTGCAACAAGCTCCAACCCTGAATTTATTGTAAAAGCCACGATTTCTGTTTCATTTGGCTAGTAAACAATCTCATACTATTAGGATGGTTAATTATAAATAACAGTCTAGCCTCTCTTAATTGAAATCTACTTTTTATTTAGAGCCTTTTCATGAGACTAAAATTAAGAAACAAAAAGCACTAGGAATGAATAGAAATGGACCATACTATTCACAGAAAAACAGCAGAAGCTGAGAATTAAAGTTCCCCTAAGAAGTTAAAGCACTTTCCAATTTAAAAGCATATTTTTCCTCTGCTGGTAGCAAACTACATTGCCAAGGTTAACCCTTCTATTATTCCTGCCTAAGCTAAAGAAATGGTTATTAATGTTATTTTGATAATAAATTCTAGCTGTAAAACTATGTGTAAGAGATAGAGATGAGTATTTTTAAAGTAAATAAAGTCATTCATGTAAATTAATTCCCTCATTAAAAATTATTAATTACTTATTATATACAGGTAACTGAATACAATACTGCAGGGAGTGATTTTGGAAATTTTGATTATAAGAAACAGAACAAACTATATACTGTGACAGAGTGGGTACTTAGAGATATATTTATGTGACAAGTTAAATTTCATTAAAAATTATTTAACTTTAATAAGTATAATGTATTCTGACATTGTCTATTCTGATTAATAACTCATAATCTCTTTCATTCAGAAAGATTAGCCAGGCAAATTAATTTTAAAACTAACATGTGGAAATCTGCATGTTGGCAAACAATATTAGAAGAGAAATAAATCATATTCTATGTCCTGCTCTTAAGGAGTTTATGATCTAGTGGCCCAGAAAAGAAAAATAATCAAAACAATAACAGAATAATAAGTTTGAGAGTTTAAAATCAGGGAAAGATTACAATTAAATAGTACAGATAACACTGCTGAAAGAAATAAAAAAGTTGAAAGTTGAGAGATCTATTTCAATGGGAAACTCATGTTTATGAACTTGAAAGCAGATACTATTTTGAGAAACAAAAAATGGAGAAGGGTAGAAATCATATTCCAGATGGAGGTCACAGCATGAGCCAAGGCACCTAGATAACTAGGGAAAGGAGGGATGGGCTTAGGAAACAGTAAGCCACCCATTTTGGATAGAGAATAGCATATGTATAGGCTGAAGTAATAGCAAAAGATACTGGCAAGATAAAAAGGAATTTAGTAGTCAATGCACAGTGAGAAAGAATCTGTATCTAGTCATCTATCCTTTCTTCTATCATCCATTCCAACAGTAGAGAAGGCCCTTTATACTACACAAGAAAAATGTGAGCAGGAAACAGACTCTAGTTCTTTTCTGTTTTGGAAATAAAAATATGCTATTCTAAGATATAACTGTAGGATACTAGAATTATGCCTCGCCAAAAATATGTGCCTTTGGTAGAAGGCTTATTTTAAGCTGATTATTTTAAGAAAATGCAAACACAGAAGAAGCTCTGAAAAACATGTAGAACTCTTTTAAGAGAAAACTTTGCATTTATAAGGGAAATGTCCATTTTTAAGAGTCTTTCCTCCGGCTTCTCTCCCTGTTTTCTTAATCCCCCTTTCCCAACAAGAGGAAGAAATACTCTTATTAATAGAGACTATCAAGCTAAAGCTACTTATCATTGTTTAAAACATTTGTTCTACCTATATCTTTCTCCCAATCTTCTTCATACCTCTCTTTCTTCATTTAAGTAGATGGTTGAAATTCAGCCCAAATTTAAAGCCACCTCTGAGATTTACTAAATCCGTGGTTTCTCTTATTAAACTTTGTTTGTGTTAGTCTTGTTAATTTATCTTTTGTTTCAAGAGTCTGTTGCATCTAAGAACTATAGGGTAGGAAGGAAACTGTCTTTTCCGTCCCTAAAATATTTGTATTCTTACCAGAAGTATAAAACTTCTTATTAAAAAAGGAGTTTGCTTGATTCTATACCAACCCAGATGCTCCTCAAAGGACAAACAGATCAAGAAAATGTGGTATATATACACAATAGAATTTTACTCATCCATTAGAAAAAAATAATATTGCATCATTTACAAAGCAATAGAAGTAGCTGGGAAAACTTATGTTAATGAAATAAATCAGTCCCAAAGAGACAAAGGTTAAATGATTTTTCTCATATGTGGAAGCTAGAAATTAATTTATAAATAAATAAATACATTGGGTGATATGCAAATCCATATCAAATACAGTAAAGTCAGGGGAGAAGCCATATAGTATATTTCCTCAAAAAGACTAAATCAAAGGTCAATAGATATTTCAAAGGGGAAAGGTGAGGTGAGGTCAAAGGGAGGGAAGTTGTACATGAAGAGACGAAAGAGACAAAATGCAGTAAAAATTCAACACATATCCTACAAATTAAGAAAAGTGAGCCAAGGGGTGGGGTGAAAGGGAGGGGTTAGAATATTCAAAGGGTAACATTGACCCAAGATGCATTGCATTCATGAACTTCTTTGTTGAATAGTAATTCCTTTGTACAACTACTTAAAATAATTTAGGTGTTTGGTGACTCATAGCAATTATAAAACTGAGTAGCATAAAATTTGTACCAGAAAAGTAAGGTTACTGTGGCACAACCTAACCATGTGATTTTTAAACGCTTGGGACTGGTTTGTTGGATGAATTTGATAGTTTCAAGAAATAGGCTAGAAAAACTTTAAAATGCTATAAGCAGAGCTAAAGGGTAATTCTAAAGGTAGCTCAGGCAAAATGTCAACAGAAACACTGTCAGAAAGGGTCAGCATCACGAGGTTTCTGATGGAAATGAGAATTCTAATAGAAATTGAATTAGTAGCCACTA
The DNA here is from genome assembly GCF_000151885.1 of Dipodomys ordii. NCBI lineage: Eukaryota > Metazoa > Chordata > Mammalia > Rodentia > Heteromyidae > Dipodomys > Dipodomys ordii. The sequence continues at coordinate 28,331,705 of NW_012267225.1, forward strand.
TTGTCATATTTCAGCAAAAATAAATATACAAATAAATAAAACAAAAACATATCTACATTTTGTCCATGTCCTGAGATTTTGTGGGAAAATTAATTTATAGATAAGTAATTCAAATTAATTAATCTAGCCGAGTAAATTTCAGCGTAGCAAAACATTCAGACTTTGGCACGTTTATTGCTACCAGCATGTAGGCAGGTTTATAGTAAGAATTCTTTTTGTTTAATTTTATTTTAGATGCTGTACAAAGGGGTTACAGTTGCATGAGTAAGGTAATGAGTACATTACCTTGTTGAATATTGTTACTCTCTTCTTTGCAAAAATGATACTCACAAGACACTATGTTGGAAATGAATTTTACAACTTGGGGAGAGGGGAAGAGTGGGGGGAGGTGGGGGAGAGTAGGAGAAAAACAAAGGAGGGGGTAACAATGTTTGAAAAGATATAGTAAGAATTCTGAGCAAAAAGCACAGAGTAAAGACTTGAAAAGCGTGTAGAGTGTTTAGAAAAGCCTATGTAAAGTTGACACTAAGGAAAATATACTTTCACAAGAGAGTAACACCATTGCAAAGAAGCCAAGATAAATAAATACCTTAAGACATCTCAATAATTGTCTAGACCTTATCCATAGGCTGAAAGATATGAATGGCTAAACTCAGTTGGAAGACTTCGTCTTGAGAACACCAAAGAAGCCTTGTTTTCCTAAAACACATAGAGATTTCCCAAGATTTCTTTTACCAAATTTACCCAGGCATTCAAAAACCAATGCAGCCCTGGTCTAAGAGAGGCAGCTATCACGCAGACCTATGACAATGGTGCCTGTCATACATGTGACAATGGTTTTGTAGGGACGCATCCTAGAGTTATGAGGTCCTAAGGCTTCTACCCAGATTTCAAAGTAGATACTAAGAAGCCAGAATATTTATTCTGAGGTTGATTTGAGGAAGCCCCTAAAAGTGTGATTCATGAAGTCTTGAAGGTGAAGCCTCACTGGCAGTGGAGATGCCAGGATGCTAGAAATGCCACAAGTGCAAAATAGCTGTTTGAAAAAAGCCTCAGGCAATGAGTGGAGCCAGCCCAAGAAAGAAGCATATGGGCTTCTAATGACAAAGCCATCGGAATGGAGAAGCCCATGTCCATTGCAGCTCACGTCACAACACCAGGTGCCCAAGTTGCTGCACACAGAGTGATAGAATTTAGTAATTTCCCTGATGAGTTTAGCCTTGCTTGGTATGATGATCCTTGCATCCTACTCAAACTCTTGGGAATGAGAATGTTTTCCGTTGTTAATTTTATTGTTTTAAGCAACTTTGCCTTGAGTTTTGGAGAGACATACACTTTTGAACTATGACTTCTGCACAATGTTGGAACTATTAAAACTTTGAGGAGTCTTGAGCCTGGACCCCATGTACTTTGTCCTATGAGCTAGCCATAATCCTTTTGGCACCAGGGTTCATGTTATAGTTTGAATATGAAATGTCTTCCCCATAAGCTTGTGTGTAGAACATTTGGTCTCTTATGAGTGAAGATGGGGCCTAGCTGGAGGAAGTAGGTGGATTTGAAAGTTTTGAAGGAAATACTGAAAATTATCCCTGGTCCTCAATCCCTTTCTCTTCTTTGGCTTCCTATCTGCCAGGATGTGAAGCACTTTCTCTGCTGCATACACCCCATACCCCAAGGGCATAGAGCCAAATAACCAGAGACTGAATCAAACTCTCAGAATCTATGAACCAAAATAAATTTTTCTCCCTCTCCTGCTCCCTCTCCCTCTCCTTCTTTCTCTCCCTCACCCCTTCTCAAAGGAATAGGAGGCAAAGGGTAGGAGGAAGAGGAGGAGGAGGAGGAACAATAACAGAACTGCTAAACAATGGGAGAGAATGTTAATCTGATGACTTCAAATTGTAGCATATTAAAGGTAGGATAGCCAGTCATGAGATGAAAAACATTAGCTGTCTAATAAATTGAAAGGTTAAATATGACTCTTTAGATTGGTATGTATTAATCAACTGGTTAAGCTGCTTTTGTTCTCCTTTTACAGAAATATTTGCATGGATTTGTCAATGAGCCATATAGGAGGCCAGTTTATCATAGCTGGACTAAGGTATGGACTTATACACCCATCTTCCTGGATTGTACCAATCATTTATTTATACAGTGCTATGTATTCTATGCTTTTGTTGCCTGGCAAACCTCATGTCAATGTCATCATAGCATCATTTTTGCAAATTATGGGGTTATTCTCAGCTGGAGATAAAACATTTTCCCTCTTGTCTGTTACTTGCTTGTTTTGAGTTTTTCTGTCGTTGTACATTTTATTAACATGAAACCAGGGTATAGATTTATTAAGCAAAGTGATTTCATTTTAGCTCACTGTGCCATTATACCTGGTTCTATCCAGCCAAACATGCTCTGAATTTCCAAATATTGTAGATGTTTCCAAAGTCTGTAGTAACAGAGAAAGGTAACTTATATTTAGCTGCATGGTATCTGTTATGGGTGATTATTATCTTATTTTCTCTCTATTTTTCAAATCCATTGTACAATTTTTTCCTCTTCAATTTTGAAAAAAATATCCTTATGCTCCTTTAGTTAGGGTAGTTATATGCGGTCATAAAAAGGGCCACTTGGTATCAGAAAAACCTCACATATTTGCCTAATAATCCCTTTTAAGTAATCTGGCATGTTGTTAATGGCTGTTTTTTCAGCCAGTCATACACTTAGAATCAAAATTAGCATCTAAATGAGGATGTTTTAAAATGTAGGCCTAGGGTTTGCCAGTTTCACCTTTTTATAGTTTGCCATGTTAAATTATGTAAAATAGAAATGGTATTTTAGTACTTAATGAGCTAATGCAGAACCTATTGAGATTGCCTCCCATCCCCCACTTTTCTCTCACACAGTCCACAAAATGCCTTTTAAGGTGTGAATAATGGACATGAATTTTAAAGCATGTGTCTGAATGTACACAACTCTCTCTCAATGACCACCCCATTTCATAAGCAAGGTATTGCTAGGATAAATGATCTGTATTGAAAATTGGGCTGCTCATATTTTGTTTGTTTTTAATTTTATCAACAATAAAGTTAATTACCTTATCTTTAAATTTTTCTTTAGAAATTTATTATGGTTTATGTAAGGTCACAGTCTCAAATCAGTTATCAAGAAAGGTTTCATTAGTTAAATCAAGAAATGATGACCTATCACATTCTAGTACACCACTCTTGACCCAGAGAAACACAAGCAACCACCAGAATGATATCGAAGGAAGACATGCAGAGAGAAGGCATGAACCGGTAGAAGTCACAAGGTGATGAGAGCTAGCTATAAGGGCCCCAGAAAAGAAGACACTAAATCCAGAAGTAGAGAGACACTGAGACAGAAATCAATATTCATCCATGTACCCATCCTCATCATACCACCACAAAGGAAAATGAAAATGCACAAACTGTTTGAAAGGTCCTGTCAAAATAGCATCAAGTCAACTATGCTGCTTCCCCTCCCCGTCTTGGGGGCCTTAAACTCAGGGCCTCGGCAATGTCTCTATGCCCCTTTGTGCTCAATGCTTGTCTCTCCACTCTCCACTTGAGCCACCATTTCTGCTTTTTGGTGGATAATTGGAGGAAAGAGTCTCCAGAACTTTCCTGCCTCAGCTGGCTTGGAACCATGATCCTCAGCTCTCCGTCTCCTGAGTAGCTAGGATTACAGGTGTAGACCACCACACCCCTGCAACTGTGCTGCTTTTGAAAGTTCTCAGTTACACTTTTCAGCAGAAGAAATCCATCTGCAAATTGAAACCGACAAACATCCCTAGGTGTCTCAAATTCAGTAAGAATATATTTTATGAAAATGATTCTTAAAATATTAAAACTTTTAAAATTGCGCAAAACCAGTAAATATCTTTATTACCTCTAAATCTTATAAATACAGTATACTGCATTTATATGTCTAGATGCATATGTGACTGTATATATATCTAGATGTATACATGACCAAGCTTTTATAATGAGAAAGAACTGCTTAAAATACACAGAAAAAGCTAATTTTATTCTTCCACTTATATTTATAAAAAGGTAAATATAATATGCATCAGAAAGACATTTTTGATGGTTCTGAATTCCCTTTAAAAATGTTCTAATAGAGGCTGGGAAGGTGGCTAAGTGGTAGAGTGCTTGCCTCACATGCATGAGGCCCTGGGTTTGATTCCTTAGCACCACATAAGCAGAAAAAGCCAGAAGTAGCATTGTGGTTCAAGTGATAGAGCGCTAGCCTTGAGCTGAAGAGCTCAGGGGCAGCACCCAGGCCCAGAGTTCAGCCCCCATGACTGACAAAAAAAAAGAGTTATAATGGGGAAAACTGTTAGAACATATTATTACAAAGAAAGAAAGCATTTTGTATTCTCCTTTGCCCTCCCCAAATTATACCGACATCAAATACAGTGAAAACAGGGGTTATACTGTGGGAGAGGAACATACAAAACAACAAAGAAATCACATGGTACCTTATAAATAGGTTAGAAACAATAGCAAGAAAGAAAAAAAACCACTTGTGTCCCTATCTTGGGGTTCATTTCACTTAACTTCATCTTATCTGGTCATATGTACAAAGCTTTTGACCTTTTCTTCTTGTCCCAGACATATACTAGTTATTGCAAATAAGGGAAACCATAGGACCTATGTTTCTTTGGGTGGGCCTGGCTTACTTCACTTAATATAAATTTTTCCAAGACTTACCATTTCCTAACAAATGGGGTGATGGCATTCTTTCTGATGTAGGCATAGAATTCCATTATAAAAAAGAATTTCATTTAAAAAAAAGAAAGGAAAGAAAAGAAGGAAGGAAGGAAGGAAAGAAGGAAGGGAAAGAGAGAAAGAAAGAAAGGAAAGAAAAGAGAGAAATTAAGGAAGGAAGGAAGGACGGAAGGAAGGAAGAAAAGAAGGAAGGAAGGAAGGGAGGGAGGGAAGAAGAAAGAAAGAGGGAAGGAAAGAAAGAAAGAGGGAAGGAAGTTAAGAAAGAGGGAAGGAAGGCAAGAAAGAGGGAAGGAAGGTAAGAAAGAGAAAGAAAGAAGAAAGGAAAGGAGGGGGAAAGGAAGGGAGGGAGGGAGGGAGAAAAAGAGGAAGGAAGAAAAGGAGAAAGAGAAAAAAAGTTAACCAGAGAAAAATTCTATTATCTTCGTTTTGCCACAGTGTTCCTTGAGATGGCATGGAGAGTCTTTCATTTGGGATATTTTAAACAGCAAAAATCATTAAAAATCATTAAAGGATGCTTGAGGGGACTTACTGGTTCAGTCTTGGGTATAGGAGAGATGGCCATATATCTTTTTATCTTTATTTGGGAATTTCTATATTATATTCCCTTTCTAAGAAAGAATTTATCTTTCTCCAAAAACATCCTGGGGAAAATAGCAATACCAAAAACTATATTGTAATGCAATAATCTATGTAATTAAATTATTTCATGGATCAATAGGAATGTGCAAATTGTGAAAAACTGTGAAATGTAATAATGTGTCTGACATTATAATTTTAGATGGCCTATTTATTCTTCAAGGGCTTTGTGAATTAACACTCATTTGATTTTCCTTAACAAAGAAATGCTTCCTGGTCTGCTTTAGTTCTTCGTTCCTTGGACAAATATATGTAGAGAAGATATTCTGCATAAAACACTATGTTAAGTGGCATAAATGGTAAGAGGAAAAATATGGTCTCTCTTTAAGATAGAAAGACTACATGATAAAAGAAAGGGACTATGGGAGCGTGCAGACCTGGTTTAAATTTCATTTTTGCCTATTGCCAGCTGGGTATCTGTTTTTTTTATGTGTAAAATCAGGGTGAAAATGTCTTTCTGCTGTGATTGCTATGAGAATGAGGAGATAACATACATAAAATGCGTGGCAAAATTCTGTATTCAATCAGTGTGACTTGCCTTCCTCCTTAGAGAAGCAAAAAACTATAATCAGGGTAATGTGTACTGAATGCATAAACCAATTTCATAGGGAAAATGCAGGAGTTTTGCTATATATTTTTAATATAGTGGTTGTCAACTACGGGGATGAGATATCAAAAACATAAAGTAAGCCTTTTGCTTACCCTTCCACCCCCATTATCTCTTGGCACTCTGCTATACATATCCATTCAGACAGACAGACACAACACACACATATACATGCACACAAACTTGTTTCCACTTTTGATATCAACATCTCCTGGAGAGTATCAAAAGCAAGTAACCAAAGATTGAAATGTTACCAAAAAAAAAATCTCTTCTATGCATAGCCCAAACCTTTCCACTTTTTGAGGTTAAGGACCCATAATTTGAATTCAAGGAAGTGCTGCTTTAATTTCCAATTTTGCAATTTACTAATTGTGGCAAAGGTATTTAATCTATTTAGTCTTTGTGGAAAAACCGTACTGAAAGTTTTTTTTCAATAGCTAGCATTATGACAACTTGGTATGAGGCATCCAGAAAATGTTGCCCACAGCTAAAAAGTTAGCAAAGTTGATATGATTACAATATTATTATTATAAGAACTCTTAAAACGCTTAAAAGAACACCTCTCAATTGCAAGCATCTGATACTTAATAATATTTATTAATTATCACATGTTGAATTGGGACGGGCAAGAAAGACCTCCTCAGAAGAAGCAAAATTGAAGAAAGTAGGAATATACAAGTCTAGAAGGGTTAAATAAATATTTGGTAGCAGTATCATGCCAGATTTGAGAATAGTGGGAAAATGTGCTTGTGATTGATATGCCTTAAGATCTGAGAGTGATAAATGAGATGGTCAGAAAACATAATTGTCTTCATTGTGTAAAAAGAAACAAAAATTTCTAAGCTAAAGAAAGAGGTGATGGGGACTCCATCTGCATGCAAGATGGGAAGACACATCCCTGAGAAGTTTAAACAGTGACCTAAGATATTAGTAACCAGAGTCCTTAAATGGATTAAGGGACAGTAATGGATACAACTAGCCTAGAGAATTCCTAGGGGAAAAATAACATGGTGTGCCATATAATATGGAAAGGAGAGGAATTAATTGAAAGTTTTGTAGTCATGAGAATAATCGTTCCATTTACCATAGTTCAAATGTCAATGGAAGAAGGAGTTTTGGTTAAGGAGAATATTTATTTAATGAAAAATATTAAATGTTATAATTTAGATTGAACTTGCCACTCCCTAAAGTGTCTTAAGAAAGATTCAAAGACTAAGGCCATAGATATTTCTGGTAATCATCCCAACAGAAACAGAGACCTTGTCAGAGAGAGCATGAGAGACAATTCATCCATGAGAGGAAGAAGGGGAAGGTAATTTTGACCACTTTACTGAAAGAAAATTGTTCTACAGCCTTAGGTTTTATTTAAATACTACCTATGACATTTCCTGTCTATAATAGGAAATTAAATATTTGGGGGGTATACATGTCTTAGCAGAAATATTGTAGATTCAGGGGATAACTCAATAGTGTAATTCCTTAGAAAGGCTAGATCAAAGGTCAACAAAATAAACATCAGGAAACCAAAGGGGCTGTAGGGTCAAGAGGAGGATGGTATAGCTAAGATATGGAACCAACCCAGATGCCCCTCAGTAGATGAATGGATCAAGAAAATGTGGTATATATACACAATGGAATTCTATGCCTCCATCAGA